>NC_142929.1:61004399-61046899 GCF_046866305.1 Octopus bimaculoides | reverse complement strand
TCCTTTAAATTTATTTACTAATATATGTTTATTTTCAATATCTCTTTAAGAGATTAAGATCTATGAAAATTTTTGGGGAAAAAAAAAAGCCTTAAGTGGTGTTCTTGATAAATTTAATACTTTCAAAAAAAAAAAAAAAATTGAGAGAAACACCTTTAGTAATTATAGAATTCTAATCCTTAAATGTTCACAAGTTAAATGCATCTTCTAGTCAATTTACTTCTGGTACAGCTGCAACTTCAAATAAATCTTTCCCAAATGCGTGCTAACTTTGGATATAAAAGATTCAGTCGTGACATGCCTTTTTTAAAAGTTCTTCAGATCTTTGTCATCATGAATATAGTCGGATTCTTGGTTTGGTCCATTCAAAGCTCTCTCCTCTTCATCTTCCTATTGTTTCTAAAAGGTAGATCGCCAAGTCCCATCACTATAATTAAACTGCAGCCTGTGCCAAAAAATTGGCAGCCAACTGTCATATCCTGTTATAATGACTACTACTTGGTGTCTGTTGCTTTTGAAATCGCACTTTGTGTTTGGTCTCATAAACATGCATGGTATGCTGCAAGCAGGCACATGTCACAAGTAGAGGTTCATAATCGAGAATGCACACACCGCTTCTGAGTGGTTGAGCAGCCACAATCTACAATAATTAGTGCGCTAGATCAATATCAATCAATAAGAAGGGGATGGTTTCTCTCAATGGACAACAACGGGCCCTATGACAGACAGAGCAGAGTGGAACAACCACCACACGCTCTCTGTGACAGGCCCTCGAGGGGGGAAGTCTAATTCATCTCAACAACTGCCAACGCTAGAAATTTTTAGAATCGCTTCTCTAGATTCCCTCCCCCCACCCCACCCAGTTACAACTGATTCTCCTCCCCTTTTGCTGCACCTCCCTCTCCCTTCGAGTGTAAGCTTAACCTCAAGGACGAAGCGATTTGATGAGCCAGTACTAAGTCCACAAGTGATTCTGTATCTTTCAAGTAAACTGATCCATATTTTCCTACACTCTATTGGAATGACATCATAATTATTGCAGTGAACTCCGAAGATTTCAGAATATCGAGAAGCAAGCACGTTCTTTCCCGCTACTGCATGAAAGAACATTCATATAAATACAGGCTCCCGTTCTTTAGCTATTCAACTTTAATTTACTCTAAGTGTTTGCAACACGAAATCGAAACAACAGTTAACGAACACGATTTTACAGTCTTTCGAACAAAATACACGACAAACTAACAGACCAGGAATTTAAACAACACAATACCATCACAACAAACAAAAATAATTTCATTTCTTTTCTCTTTTTTCTTTTCTTTTTCATTTTAATTATAAACAGTACAGTGAAGAAATTATTTTTGCGTCCCGATCAGCATTGGAAAACAGAAAGAATCTACTACATCTTCACAGAATTTTTCCTGATTGCTTCGGAATAATCTTCGTCTTAACGATTTCTTTCTTTCTTTCGTTCTTTATTTATTTTTCAATTAGATTTTCCGATATTCACATTACTATACAATCAGTACAAACCAACAGAAAGTGTGCAAAACAAACTGGAAGTAGTTTCCAAAACACATGCAAGCGCGTACACACAAATACGCACACACGCATATATATATATATATATATATATATATATATATATATATATATATATATAATACACACACACATACGCGCACATGCACACATACGAGCGCACATGCACACACGCACACACACACACATACACACCACGAGTTTATATTATTTATATATATATATATATGAAGAGAAAAATATTTACCTCAAGTGGCTTCATTGCTGGCTGGATATCGGCATGTCGAGGATTTCAGTCAGAGTACTGGGGACCCTAGTGAAATGGATAGCAGACAAACCAAATTTAGGTTTGAATAGCTCCAGGCTTACTGTCAGGATAGTGACGACAACTATACTCTCTCACACAAATATCACACACACACTCCTTGAATCAAAAAAATATATATATATATAATAATAAAAATAATAATGATGATAATCGCTTGACTTTGCGAGGGGGAAATAATGCATATACACACAAACAACTATAATTAAAAAGAAAAGAAAAGAAAAATGCCATCAACTACCTAAAAGGAGACAAGGAAATACAGAGAGATGGAGAGAGAGAGAGAGAGAGAGAGAGAGAGAGAGAGAGAGAGAGAAAAGGAAAGAGGGAGAAAGAGAGAGAGAGAAAACACCAGTAGACACAATCAATAACTTACATTCTCAGAGGACATCCAAAAGGAGAGAAAGAGAGAAAGCAGGAGAGAGAGGAAAAGAATGGGTGAGTGCATATGCATGTATGAGTTTATGTTCGTATACGACAGGGCATGGGTCTATGTATGTGTGTGTGTGTGTATGTGTGCGAGTGAGTGAGTGTGTAAGAGAAAGAGAGTATAAGAGTGTGTGTGTGTGTGTGAGAAAGCGTGTACGAATGTATGTGTGAAAGAGTGTACAAATGTGTGTGTGTGTGTGTGTGCGAGAGAGAGTGTGTGTGTTCGTCTAAAACGACAGATGCATATCGATAGAGAGAATATTAATTTGGAGTTTGTAGCATGACCACAGAGCAAACAAGGGATGACAAAGCCTTCATCATCATCGTCTCTAATTCACAAGACGACACAGAGGACGAAGACATTGAGAAAGAAAGAAAGAAAGAAAGAAGGAAGCCTTTTCCCGAATACTAATAATTCATTCTCTTGTGTCCCTTGTATGTGTAATTAAAATGCTCTCTAAACGGTTGATTAGTTTAAGCAATTATTGTCGATAGAGATGAAGGATGGAGAAGAACAAGAACAAAAAGAACCAGAAAGAAAAAGAAAAAAAAACGGACAGGAAAAAAAAAAGAGAGAGAGAAACAAAAAGTCTAAGTATGAATGCGAAGGTAGGGGTGAAGGAAATTCCTACCGCCAGCCACAAGTTTTTCCTTGGATCACAACAGAAATATGGTTTATCCTCTTGAGACGTTGATGCAGCTTGTTGAAGACAGAGAGAGAAGTAAAAATTCCTGACTGGGTCAAAGCTGACGTCCCCTACTATGTTATGTCGTTGGTCGCTTTACGAGTTGCCGATGCAGTGGGCCCCGCCAGCAACGTACAGTACCGTCGTAGTGAATGGATCAATGATGCTGAGCCCGATGTGAGAGTGAGAGAGGACTGCAGCGGACGAATGTCACAGCTACTTGGCAAGGACATGCCTATACAGAACGGCCATAATTTTCTTCCTTTATCAATCAATGATGTGCCACTCCAGTCAAAGACACAGATGGCACTTTAATACCATATGGTTATGCTAATGTGCATGCTCTTGATTAAAATTCTCGTTTTGTCAATCAATCTGACGGTAATTGTGTTCTGCGACACCGACCGACCATGACAAATTTATGTTATTGGGAGGGGAGACAGATAGAAAGTGACAGAAAGACGAGAGAGATGAAAGGGATGGATAGTAAAAATAGAGAGAGAGAAAGAGAGAGAGTTAAAACGATAGGGTGGTGGGGCGCAAAAGATAAAGAAGAACGAAGTGTGGGAGGGGTTGGTTGGTGGGTGGAAGACAGATTGAAGGAGGATGACAACCAGGAGGCTTGTTGCAGCAAAAACAGTAGTAACAGTAGTAGTAATAGTAATAGTAGTAGTAGTAGTAGTAACAGTAATAGTAGTATTGTGTAGGCAGCAGTAGCAAAGGCAGAGACGGACCCTCTGGAGGAATGTGATGCGGGGGTAAAAGCAGGCAGAAACAAATAAGTCACACAGATACTCACACACACACAGAGACAAATTAACAGACACACACACACACACACATAAAGAGACGCACGCACAAACATATATTGCTATACAGGCACCTACAAGAAGTACACAGGCACGCACATATACACGCGCCCGCACGCGCTGACACACGCCACACTTAAAAAGTGTACATATAGATATCTAAAAACACCTATCTATCTATCTATCTATCTATCTATTTCTCCATCTATCTGTCCGTCTACATATTTATTTATCTTTCCATTTATTTATTAGCCTATCTGTATGTTTATCTATCTATCTATCTATCTATCTATCTATCAATCTATCTATCTATCTGTCTGTCTGTCTGTTTTTACTTACACATATGCATACACACACTCTCGCACTCTTTCCCCGACACCCATGGAGATATATAGATGAAGATGCTGAGAGGAGAGAAAAATCACGACTCCGATGATGCCACACTAGAGATATGTAAAGTGCAGAATAAAAGGACACAAGGAGACAAGAGAAACAACATTTTTGGGGACTGTAACATAATATCGATCCTGCCGCTGTCTTTCACCTTCTCTTTCTCTCTATCACTGTCTTCTTTTTATCCCTTTATTTCTTTTTTGTTTTTTTTTTCAATTTGCTCGCATTTTACAATTATTATTATTTCGTGATTTAATCCTATAACCTCGTTTTATCACTTGTACTTGTTATAGGACAAACAATGATACTTTTCTCAAAATTTCACACAAACACACACACACTTCTTCTCTCTGTCTCTCTCTCTTACACACACACAACCAAACACACTACCACAAACACGCACATTCATTTTGGGTGAACAAACAACGTATCTTTCAATAATAATAATAATAATGATGATGATAGTAATAATAATAATAATAATAATAATAATAATATACATTACTGCCTTGGCAAGCCCATGAAAGACTCTTTGGTGGAGAGAACTGAGACAACATCCCAACCGTAATTGCAGTACCATCTCTGACCTATTCCTGATCACTTAATGTCATGTACTCGACGATAAAAAAAGGCCACATTTGACAACGACGAAAATTTACTTATAATTTGTTGGTGTTTTTTTTTTCCTTTCTTTCTTTACTTTCTTCTTCTGCTGGTTCCCCTCAACTGTGAATGTGCGTTTTTCTAAATTGTCTCAGGTGCTTTTTGTTTGTGTGTTTGTTTTTAATGTATATATGTATTATACATTACACATATATGTATATACATATCTTCAAAATATTACAAGACGTGTGTATGTGTGCGTGTGCGAGTTTGCGATGATGTATAATTTACAGGCAAAAATAATGAATGTGTTACGTTGGTACGTACAACATTGATATACATATCTATATATATATATATATGTGCGTATGTATAAAAAAAAAAAAGTTTACATTCTCGGTGTCTCTTCTTAGTAAATGTGTGTGTGTCTTGTCTCTTTCTCGACTACTATACTTTAGGGCAGTTGGTATGTATGGATGGGTAAGCTGTTTCGTCGTCGTCGTGTGTGTATATTCTTGCCTGTCAGCCTCTTTCTCTCTCTCTTTCACTTTATATCGTTTTCTCTTTCTAGTGACTTTTATTTTTTCTCCCCAGCTTCATCCGTCCTCGTCCTCTACATGTCCATGATCGTCGTCGTCGTCATCGTCATCATCATCATCATCATCATCATCGTCGTCGACGTCGTCGTCATCACCGCCATCATCAGCATCATCGTTATCATTTTCGTCATCAACATGTACGTAATATCTATATATCGTCCCACTGTGCGGCAGGCAGGCAGGCAAGAGGAAGTGTTGTGGGGTGGAGGGTAGGGGTGGAGTGGCGCGCGCACACGCGCACACACACACACACACACACACACACACACATATACACACACACAAGCAAGCGACTGATATGATGTGAGAGTGCTTGATGCGATATGATGGTGATGCTTAGGGGAGGTTTCCAGCACGCGAGTACTGTCAACTAGACAGCAGTCGGCACCGTGCCCACGCCTGTCAGAGCCAGCAAAAACATTGGCAAAGCGGCCGGCAACCCTGCTATGATATGATATGATGAAGCCATTTGCCCTGCTTAAAGCTTATATCCCTTCTATCTATCTATCTATCTATCTATCCATCTATCTGCCTATCTGCCTATCTATCTATCTATCTATCTATCTATCTATCTATCTATCTATCCATCTATCTATCTGCCTCTCTGCCTATCTCTCTCTCTCTCTCTCTCTCTCTCTATCTATCTATCTATCTATCTATATATATATATATATATATATATATCCGTTTATTTATCTATCTACTTAATCTCCTTCTACCTATCTAAATGTCAATATACAACCGCGTGCACACACACACAGAAATGAACGCATGGGAACATGTGCACACGCACTGCCGAAAAGCACGCGTGTACACATGTCAGTGTATGTGAATGGGTGCGGGGTCTGTGTATGTGTGTGTGTGAATGAGTGTTGGTGCGCGCGCGCAAGCGCGTGTGTGTGTTGGTATGTCAGACTCTCTAGGTTTGTTTTGAGTTGAATGTCGCATTGGCAAGTGAGGTCATTTAGCGACATCAATCGCTTCTGCAAATGCACTAGTAGTTTGAAAGAGGGAAAGAGGACACAAAGAGAGGGAGAGAGAGAGAGGGGGGGGGAGAGATTCAGAGACTTACACATGGGAGGGGGTGAGCGGGGAAAGAAAGAGAAAGAGAGAAAGATTTAGACTTGGATGGGATGTCACATTCAAAATAAAATCAATAAAACTCACACACACACACACACACATAATGTTTGTGTATGTGTGTGCGCGTGCACATACATGCTCTCTCTCTCTCTCTCACCCGCTCACTCTCTCCACACACACACACACACTGATATATATATATATATATATATATATATATATATATATATATAGTCTATCCGACCCAAGAGCCAATATCACTTGGTAACAACAGCGTCACAACAGCAATAATAATAGTTCTGAGTCTAGTTAGTCTACGACGATGAATTTGTCCGTCACAAACTCGACCTGTAAAGCCTAAACCCCCAATCGTCGACAAGGCTTATCGTTGTGCTATAATCATTAAATCATTAAATCACCATCATCATCATCATCATCATCATTGCCATCGTCTCTACATCATCGATGTCATCACGGTCATCGCCCTTCTGGTCATCGTCCCCTGTCATGATGATGATGATGATGATGATGATGATGATGATGATGATGATGATGATAAGGGTGATAATAAAGATGATAATGATAATGATGATGATGGTTTTCATTATCATCTCTTCGTCGTCGTCATCACAGTCAACACGTCCTCCTTATCATCAGCATCAGCGCCAGCATCACCATCATTTAACTTTCATCCCCCGTTTCTCATTGTCATCGTTTTAATAGCTTTATTTAAAACAAATGATTCGATATTACTTGTAGCAGTCACCTTAACGACACCAATGATGAGGATGGTGATGAAGGCGACGATGCCGATGCTGCTGCTGCTGCTGATGATGATGATGATGAAACGGCAAGAGGAAAGAAAGACACACGCTCACACACACACACACACACACAAACTTATTAAGCTCGTGATGAATAACAAGCAGTATGATGATGGTCACTAAGTGAAAAACTGATCATGTCACATAACATCGCTTATTGAAAATCGATTTTTCTTCTCCAAAATTTGGGGGTCTATCATCCCTCTTCCCTTCCTCGAATTCTCCTTACCAAAGCACACACACACACCGCTTATATATATATATATACGAGTGATAGTGTAAATATAAGCCGAAACCTCACACAGTTCGGCCTGTACACGGATTTCATGCACAAACCCCGCCGATCACAACAATAACTGTATTCAAATTAGATTATATCTCAACAACATAATTACAGGAATTGGTATATATATATATATCTATATATTATTTGGGACCTGCAGAACTTGTGTATAGATTTATTTATTTTGCAATGCATTGCATCCTCAGAAACGTGTGCGTATTTCAACGTCAACATTATAGATGTACATATTCACAACCATCTATCTATCTATCTATCTATCCATCTATCTATATCTATCTATCTATATATATATTCTTAGAGAGAGAGGCAGTCAAACAGCTAAAGATAGGGGTAGATAGATGGAGGACACATACATACATACATGCATGCATAGGCCAGAACAAACGGAGCCATGTGGTCCAGTTGGCATGGGCCTACAATATCATTAGCGGCACGAGAGGACCCTTTGGTAAAGAATTGGTTTTCTGTTACCTTTAAGTACACAGCGTACAACGATATATATATATATATATATATATATATATATATATATATATGGTGAGAGAGAGAGAGAGAGAGAGAGAGAGATGACAGGAACATGATGCACCAGCACTTAAATATATGGTGCGTGCATGAGCGGTATGTGCGTGTATATGATATTATCTTCTAAGTATGTGTTGGTATGATAGAAAACGTGTGTACGTAGAGGAAGAACGGTTAGGTGAAGAAAATATTTATCTTAGTATGAGATAATTCTAATAAATTGCGTCAGTAATAATTGTGATTAAAAAAAGGTGTCTGTGACAACGTGAAACGCGTTCACTTCTCAAATTGACAGTTCTATCTATCTATCTATCTATCTATCTATCTATCTATCTATCTATCTATCTATCTATCTGTCTATCTATCTATCTATCTGTCTGTCTGTCTATCTGCCTGTCTGTCCGTCCGTCTATCAATCTATCTACCTATCTACCCGTCTTTCTATATGACAATCTACCCATCTCTGTATCTACGTATTTGTCTGTCTGTATGCCTGTCAATCAACTCGTCCGTCTATTTGTCTACCTCTCTCTATATCTATCTATCTATCTATCTATATATCTCCATGTTTGTCTTTCTTTCAGTTTACCTATCCACAATCCATTTAGCGATCTGTCTACTCTTTTATCTGTCTTTCTACTTATTTACCTATTCATTTTCTAGCTTCTTATTTCTCTCTATCTCTCTCTCTCTCTCTCACGCACACACACTATTTATCTACCTACCCTTCTATCTACCATCTATTTATTCTGCCTATCTATAACTATTACCTTTCTACCTCTAACTATACTATAAACGTACTATGTCTACCTGCTCGGCTCTCTATGTATGTATGTATCTATCTATCTTCTAATGCAGCTCCATCCCAAAGAAGGTAGCAGTATTGACGACGAATAACAACAGAGTTAAACATAGGATGAGGTGTGACACATATCAGCTGTATTTTAGCAATGTTTATTATCAGCACTGACGGAGGAAGCGAAACTGATATTTAGAACACAACTGCAGCTTGTCACTTGCTGACCTGAGAGAGAGAGAGAAAGAGAGAGAGAGAGAAAGAGAGAGAGAGAAAGAGAGAGAGATAGAATGAAAGAAACATTGAAAAGAACAGGAGGAATTGAGGAGGAAAGTAGTTTTTTTAAAAATCAAGGGATGAAGATAAAAAAATGAATTTATTCATTCATTTAGTCGATGGTAGCGTAGTAGAGAAAGCGGTTGGTTCCTCGCTCCCATCTCTGACTCAGTCTCCCCCAAACAAAATAGATAGACTATCGATATTTACTTTAAAACTGTCCTTAGAATTGGATAACAATTGGGATAATAAGCTGAGGAAAAATAATAATAATAATAATAATAATAGTAATAATAAAACAAATATAAATTCTAACCCACCCACTCCGTCCCACTCAAAATAATAAACAAATAAATTAAACGAATAAAAATAGTGAATATGCGACAAAACAATAATAATGATTCATTATTATTGGCATCGCACTTAGAAACAACTAGTGGCAATTATTCAGGCTCCGATGTTGGAGTGCCATTACTCTTGTACACTGCAAGCAGAAGCTGACAACTGGTGTCTGTCATTAAGACCAAGCCGGACGGGACAGTAGACTCTCACAAAAGAAGACAAACTAAACAGTGTTTCTTCTTTTATGCAGATAAAAAAAAATAAATAAACAAAATGAAAAAATGACAGAATGACTCATTCATTGAAATTTTATCAGCACTGTCCTTCCTGTGACGCAAGCCATCCCATTTATCAATGAAAAACAAATTTCGCAACTTACCGCCGCCATTTTGTAGAGGTCGTCTGTTGGTTTGTTGACAAGTTTAAATTTGCGACATCTGACAACGTCCGACGGGCGATTAGATTGCATAATTTTATGATTGAGTAAATATAACAAGACAAAAAGCAGTAGAATTCAGTGAAAATGATCTTATTTTATTTATTAATAAGCTAGAAAAGTTTCTATAACATGTTGCACGCCAGTTTACGGCAAGACTTGTCGGCTGGTGTAAAAGCGAGTTGACTACACTTGTAAGTCATTCGGCGAAAGAGATATTCAAGCGAAGCAGGGAGCAAAATAATAAACTAGTCAAATTTCAGTACTGAAATGTAATATTTTAAAATGATCAAATTTCCCTCTTTCATAGAAATAAACGATCTTTTCGTGGCTGTAACGACTGTAGGGAGACGAGTACAAACGGGACGACCAAGCAATGTTTGTTTATGTTTACATACCAGTATAGCAACATGTCTTTGCCGGCAACCTTCATAATGTTGTTATGGTTTTCGCTTTAAGATGTCTTATAAACATTCGAAAATTTATATGATTTTAATAAACTAATAAATAATATGGCAGTTAATTAAATTAATTATTTCCATACTATGCTTTATTTCTTAAATAATTTGTATCTTAAGCAATATTTTTGTTTTTGTGTTTTATTCATTTTCGAAGATGCACAGATAGATAGATAGATAGATAGATAATAGATAGATAGATAGATATACATACATACAGACAGATAGATAGATAGATAAAGAAGCCAAGGTGAACCAGGAGCGAACTGAATTACGATCAAAAGCATTCCACCCATGACCACCTTGTATCTAGGAATACATAATATGTTTTTCTCTCTAATTTTGAGCGAGCAGGTGTGATTTGTGGACAATCCGGCTGTTATTTTTCGATAGATCGGCGACTACTTTGGCTCATATATATATATATATGTTTATATCTTAATAAAAATGAAACTAAACGTGTTTTGTTATACGTAAATATTACATAAGTATAAACTCACACATGCACATACATATATACTTTTTGAGGTTTCACCGACTAAATATTTCGTTTCTTGCGACTCAATAGTCTGTTGTTACAAAATGGGGGATCAGTTTTGGAACGGAGGAATTGCTTTCTTCTTTTGACCTTTCAGGGCACCAGAGTGTCTGAATCTTTATATATATTTATATATACATTTATTTATTTTGTAGACACGAGGAAACATAAGAGTTTATTATTACCAAAGTCAATATCAAAACAATGTGAAAGTATTTGTTTCATTTTTTTCCCTCCCTCTCTTCAATGTTTATCATAGAGGAGAAATCACTTTGTACGTGTGTTCGTCTGCTCGAAAGATTTTTCTGCTCTGTCCTGACAGTAGATCGTCTGCTTCAAATATCCTGACTCTTATGGCTGTCATTATCGTTTATTGCATATTATATAGTATTTCAAACCATTTAAGCGAGTTTACGACCAAGTTTCGATTCCCGGTTGTAAACTATTCCATTTTATCGTATTACCCCCTTTTATTTTATTTTTTATGTAAGCATGAAGACCACACAATCTCAACCATTTTTCTTTTCTATCCGTCCAATCTTCACATCTCATGCTGTTTTTACTCCTCGTGGAAGAAATTGTTTATTGTATCTCGAACACAGAGGAATTACTCAAAACTTGAAAGGAATTTCCGCGTCATAATTAACATTCCATTTAAAAGGGAATCTTCAAATTAAATTTGGTTTCGTAACTGTAACGTTGGTATTTAGCCCTAGGTTAGTCCTGAACAGGCAGACCTTATAATTAAAGGCATTCCAGCCGTGATCCTCCAGTATTTATCACTATTATTATTATTAAGTATATCGTGCACTAATTTTTCATTGTGGCCTTCTTTATTTCAAGGTAGTAGAGTGTAATTTAAGGGGGCTTTGGCGGCTATTTCAATTTATGTGGTTATGTTTTGACTATATCTACAATGGTTTACTTCATTTTAACGTGCGGCACCTCAAATTTACGAGGTGGGGGTTAAAACATTGAGACGATGGTGCTATGTTTCTCAAGAACTCTGGCAGTATTTAGAAATGAATTGGTTCCACCTTGGATATTATTCAACCAACAACAAGGGAGTCTCATAGGGGAGCCACTCAATCGGCTAAAAATAGCAGCCAAATCTTCCCCAACTCGCACCTTGCCGCCTCACAAGAAGGGACAACACGCTGAATAATAGTGCAACCTTAAATATGATGGAACATTTTTTTTTTAATCATAGGTTTACTCCACAACATTGAGTAATATAATTTCAAGATTCAAATTAGCGTATTATAATAATATTGATTTTGAACATAGGCACAAGGCCATTTTAAAATCGATACAAGTAGATGACTGGTAATTATTTTTTCTCGACACTGGAACAATAAAAGAATTTGATAATTTATTTATAATTATTCCATAATAATAATAATAATAATTTCAAGGTAGGGAATTTAGGGGCTGAATGATCGGTCGATTACATCGACTATACACTAAATTGATAGGGTATTTTATCGACCTCGATATGATAAAAGTAAAGTAAACCTAGGTTAAAGTTGAATTTCAGAACGTAATGGGTCATTGTCCGACAATCTGCCGATTCTGATTCCGCCGCTCTGACAGACAATAACAATAACGAGGATTTCTTACATAAGCAGGAAACTTCAGAGAGAGAGAGAGAGAGAGAGAGAGAGGCGGGGGAGATAAGGACACACATACGCGCGCGCACACACACGCACACGAACGCGCTCACATACGCACGCGTGTACGTCCATGCGCACGCGAACGCACATGCAGACACATACGCGCCCGCATGTGCAGACACTTGCACACAGACACAAACACAATAATACTATTGAGTAAACATTGAACTTGAAAATGAAAAATAACAATTCTAGTCAAAAACGATGTGTGTGTGTCTGTCTATCTATCTCTCTCTCTCTATATATATATATATTCTTCTGTTCGTTTCAGTCATTTGAATACCGGAATGCGGCCATGCTGGGGCACCGCCTTCAGGGTTTTAGTCGAACGAATCGAGCCCACTACTTGCTATTTTAAAGCGTGGTGTTCATTTTATTGTTCTTTTATGTTGAACCGCTAACTTACGGGGGACGTAAACAAACTAACACTGACTGTCAAGCAATGGTGGGGAGAAACAGAAACACACACACACACACACACACACACACACATATTAGATCTATAATCTTTTTCAACTATGTACATATACATAAAATTTCTGTATATACACACACACTCATATATATATATAAAAATATATATCCCCCCCCATATATATATATATATATATACACGTATATGTATATATACATATATATACATGTACATATACATGTAAACACACTCTCACACACACACACACATATATATACATACATGTACTGTAAACATATCTATGAATGCATGTTTGTGTGTATGTATATATATTATATACATATGCATATATATATATATACATATACATATTATACATATACACACAAACATACATGCAATAAATACATACATACATACACACACACATACATACGTAAGTACATACATACATACATACATACATACATATCCATTTGTGTTCACAATATGAGAAAAAAATTACAACAAAGCATTTATTGTGGTACTCCAGTGATTCTGCCATCCACCCCACATAAAGCCCTACTGAGGGGCTTTGAGATTAACCCTGACACCTGGGAACACAAGCACAAGACTGCTTTGCCTGACGAAGCTGCACCAACAGATGTGCCACCTCCTACAGATGGTAAAGGATTGTAGAGGCACTAAGAAAATGTGAACAGTGCAAGTCCAGGGCTAACTTCTTACCTGTAATCCCAGCAGACCACCAGTGCCTGGTGTGGGGCAGAAACTTCTGAGCACATGCATTGGTCTTATTAGCCATAGCTGTTCACATTGTACCCCATCTTCTTCCCCCCGTGTGATGTTCTGGGTCATTGTCAACCATGACGGACAAACTAATAATAGTAATGATAATCCTTTCTACCAAAAGCATAAGGCCTGAAAGGATGAAAGGTGAAGTCGACCATGATGGAATTTGAACTCGGAATGTAGTGATGGGCAAAATACTACTAAGTATTTCACCTGGCGTGCTAATGATTCTGCCAGCCTACCACCCTAATAATGATAGTAATAATGATGATTTCAAATTTTTGCCACAAGGGCAGCTTGAGGGAGGGAATTAAATCAATTACATCGATCCTAGTGAGTAACTGGTACTTATTTAATCCACCCAGAAAGGATGAAAGGCAAAGTCGACCTCGACACAATTTGAACTCAGAATGTAGCGGCAGACGAAACACAGGAAATGTTGCTAAGCATTTTGCCTGGCATGATAATGATTCTGCCTGCTATTAATAATACTTACTACTACAGGCACAAGGCCTGAGATTTGTGGGAGGGAGATAGTCAATTACATCGACCCCAGTACTCAACTGATACTTAATATATTGACCCTGAAAGGATGAAATGCAAAGTTGACTTCAGCAAAATTTGAACTCAGAATGTAGTGATGGGTGAAATACCACTAAACATTTCGTCCAGTGTGCTAACGATTCTGCCAGCTCGCTGCCTTTGTCTGCTATTAATAGTGAATATTGGTTTCAGATTTTGATGAAAGCCCAGTAATTTCAGGGGTGGGGGTAAGTCAATTACATCAATGTCAGTGCTCAACTGGTACTTATTTTAGTGACCCTGAGAAAAATAAAAGACCATGCTGATCTCAGCAGCACTTGAACTCAGAACATAAAGATGGATGAAATGCTGCTGAGCATTTTACCCAGCATTCTAACGATTCTGTCAGCTCACCCCCTTACTGTTAATAATGAATACTGATGAGAGCAGTCATAGTAATTGTAGTGATGGTGGTGAAAGGTAATGGTGAATTATAACTGTATGAAAGTAATTAAAGACTTTATTCAAAAGGAAATTAAAGAATTCACCCATCGCTGTCAGACAAAATACCATGTAACATTTAGTTTTATGAGTTGAAATCACTCTGAGATCCAGTCAAGTACTTGTGCTAATATAGTAAACCATATTAGGCTGCAAGCTGGCAGGATCATTAGCATACTGGACAAAATGCTTAGCAGCATTTCACCTGCCTTTATTTTCTGAGTTCAAATTCCACTGAGGTTGACTTTGCCTTTCATCCTCTCAGAATTGATAAAATGATGTGATGTCCTTAACGGTCTATCTACATTCAGAAGTAAAGAGGGTAAATCAAAGAAATACAGTTTACTGCTTTGGAAAATAGAACATACTGACCAATGTAAGAAGATTTTGTTCACTTGCAGTATTATGCTTAATTTTTTTGCGTGAGAAATGGGAATGAATGTCTTGCAACTGATTGGCTTTCTAGCCACTGAACACTGAGGCTCTTAGCATGTAAAGGATTAAATTTAAAAAGGTAAATAAAATCCTCAGTACAAAAAGAGATTTAATAGAATTATTAAAACAGGTGCAGGCATGGTAAAGTGGCTAAGAAGCTGATTCTGTAACCATATGGTTTTGAGTTTGATGCTGTGGTTGACATTTTGGGTAAGTGTCTTCTACTGTAGTGTGAGATTAACGAATACCTTGTGAATGATACTTGGTAGATGGAAACTGTACTTAAGTCCGTTTTGTATATATATATACATACATGTGCACCATGTTAAAAATATTGGTGCTGGTGTCACATAAAAAGCACCCAGTACACTCTATGGAGCAGTGTTAGGAAGGGCATCCAGCTGTAGAAACTATGCCAGAACAGAATATGGAACCTGGTGTGGCCTCTGGCCTTACCATCTCTAGTCAAACCATCCAACCTATGCCAGTATGGAAAATGGACATCAAACAATGATGGTGATGATGATGACATATATGTATATACATGTATTTCATTTCCTAATGGGAGTTATAAAGATGTACATGTAGAAAAATTAGGTAAGATATCTTCTATTAGAAATTTGTCAGACAGAGAATCAAATAATTATTATTCTGATTCTCTGTCTGATGAATTTCTAATAGGAGATGTTATACATGTTTTTATCTACATGAACACCTTTATAACTTCCACTGGGAAATGAAACACATGTAATGAAGAATAAATAATGCTATGGAAAATTTTCCAGTCTCTGTTTTGATTAATTATTCTGCAAAGGTTATTTTCCAGTATTTTTCAACTCTTATGCATGCTTCACACAAATATAACAGCTACTGAAGTACTGAAATGAGCAGATGTGCTTCATGAGGACAATTTTGATTATAATCCAATCTACATCCCATATACATGTAGTGGATGCATGTAGCTTAGTGGTTGGGGTGTTGGACTCATGATCGTAAGATTGTGGTTTTGATTCCTGGACCGAGTGATGCATTATGTTCTTGAGCAAAACACTTCATTTCACATTGCTCCAGTCCACTTAGCTGGAAAAAATTAGTAATCTGATGATGGACTGGCATCCCATCCATGTGGGGAATAGATATGCCATTGAGATCGGGAAACCGGCCCTCATGTGTCTGGCATGGCTCAAGAAAGAAATATTTATTATTATTATATATGCGTGTACATGTGTATGTGTATCTTTCTCCTAGAAGGGCTGCCTTCTTTGACATAAAACTTGAAGTCAACATAATATTACACAACTTGTAATGCTTGTGACTGGAACCTGCTATGCTGACCGAGAGAGTGTCAAAAAAAGGCGGCGAGCTTGGCAGAAACGTTAGCACGCCGGGCGAAATGCATAGCAGTATTTCGTCTGCCGCTACGTTCTGAGTTCAAATTCCGCCGAGGTCGACTTTGCCTTTCATCCTTTCGGGGTCAATTAAATAAATACCAGTTACGTACTGGGGTCAATATAATCGACTTAATCTGTTTGTCTGTCCTTGTTTGTCCCCTCTGTGTGTAGCCCCTTGTAGGCAGTAAAGAAATGAGAGAGTGTCAAAAATGTTATACAAGCTTTTGTCACTTAAATCCAGTGACGTGCAGATGTCTTGCTATCATTTTATGTCTTAATCCATTTTGTATTTTATAAAAGTTCTACAGTGATGGATTTGTAAAGTCATATCTCATGTTATGTAAACCTCCTCGAGAAATGTGAAGACGCAGGTTGGAAAGCGGAGCATTTTCCAATCGAAGTTGGATGTGGAGGGTTTGTAGGACACAATGTGAGACGACTGCTGTTATCGTTAGGCCTAACTCATCATAAGGTAAATACCACCATGAGTGATATCCAAAATACAGTGGAGAAGGCTAGCCACTGGATTTGGTTAAAAAGAGATGATGAGCGATGGCTAGAGAAATATTGAGCTTTGTTTTTAATAACCAGTTGATCTAGCAAGCGGGACCTCATATCAGTGAGCGGAGGCCATTGCGCATTGATGCCGTCGAGAGGTAGACCCCGAAACGGCGCGCATTCTCTCCTGATGACCCCATACACTTGCTGGCTTCCGGTATGCGGAGTTCTCGACTGGTAGCACTTGCATGTGCGAGTTGTTTGCAAGACATCTATGCATGGATGAAAGTAAATCAGAAGAATCAGGATGAATGTGTGACAGCTTTCATCCAACAAAACAAGGCAATCATCATCGTGCATGTGTAGAGCATGTATGTATGTGTGTTTGGACCCATATGCTTTTACATTGACACATTCCTTGTATCCCACACAGACAAAATGTCTGGCAGCTTGAAAGTTATTTGATGTGCAAAATCATGGAATAATGTCACTTACTTCTCTTACAAGTATGGATTGGCATTGAGAATGGCATCACAGACGGTAGAATACTGTTGTAAGAAGTTATATGTAACCCATGTTTGAATGGGAAACGAGACATAGAAATGACGATGATGACGACAGTGATGGTGATGATGATGGTGACAACAACGATGATGATGATGACGACAACAGCGATGATGATGATGAGGAGGATAATGATGATGGCAACGATATTGATGATGATGATGATTCACTGAATTAGGGAGAAATAATGAATGTCCATATATATATTATATAGAAAAAGTACAAAAAACCCTACTCTTTTGATGATCTTGAAACTGATTTTTATTGCACATTTATGCCAAACATGTAATTAAGAAAGACATTTTTTTGTTATTCATCACCATTAAACACATTTCCAAAATAAAGCCATTTCACTTGAAATTTACCATACATTTTAAAATGATGAGCTCTCTCTCTCTCTCTCTCTCTTTTTTTTTTTTTTTGCTTTAAGGCAACAGTGGACCTGTTGGCTCCTCCATCTTGTAAGTTATATGCTAAATATGACAATCTTAGGTCAGTAATTCCCAACTCCTTGTGAGTCATTGATTCAGAAGTGTATTTTTATTGCTTGGTTTTATAGATATGACATGTTCAGAGTTAGTTGAGTTCAGTCAATGATGGCTGGTAGTTTAGCTAAAGAAAATAGTAAATCACTATCACCACAGCAGTGTGAGTTGTAAAGATGTTTCTCAACAGAATATATGATAATTTCATTCCGAATATTATTGATTGTATGTGCAAGAATTCTGAAACATTTTACATTTAATAAAATATATATTTGATCAAATATTAAGCATATAAACAACAATAATAATAAAAAAAAACTAATTGATTAAACAAATAGATACTCTCTCTCTCTCTCTCTCTTTTATTCATTTTAGATTTATTTGAACAAACAATAAATTTCTATTCATTAGCCCTGTTTGTTGTTGTTGTTATTATTATTATTATTATTATTATTATTATTATTATTATTATTATTTACTTTTAATCTGCATGTTTGTTACAATCACTTGCTGAGACACACCCAGTGTCCTAGAGCAAGTGAAGGATAAGAGATGTTATAGTATGACTGAAAGCATGAGGAGGAGAGGTGGCAGGGGCAGTAGTGAAATATCTTCATGTAATACAACATATACATTTAAATGGATAGGGTTTTTCTCAGGATGTGGGCAGTACTTGTCAGCACAATCTTTGGGATTTTTCTGAGACATTGTTCTCCAGGGATCTCATCTAGATTTTCTGACGTCTCTTTTTTATCATACTTAGGGCACCTACAATAACAGAAACAGTTTTCGCTTTAAGATGCCACATCTTTTGTATTTCAATTTCCAGGTCCTTATATTTACTTAATTTGTCAAATTCCTTTACAAATATATTTTTTACCAGTGGGAACACTTATATCTATTAGTCTACTAATATTTTCTTCCCTGTCTTTAATAAGCCTGGATCAGTCAGTGTTGACTGGAAAATCTCACAGGATAGTAACATTTTTACCTACAATGACTGACTCAAGATGATGTTCATACTATTAAACAGGAGTACAGATTTTGTATTATTATTATTATCATTATCTTGTATTATTAGTATTGTGTGTGTGTGTGTGTGTGCATGTGTGTGTGTTCGTGTGTGTGTGTGTGCGTGCGTGCGCACGTGTGTGTGTGTGTGTGTACCCTTGTGTTGACATTATGTGGTGGCTGGAAGTAAACATCATTGTCATACAAGCAGTGTTGTTCATTTTTTGTCTGGGAAACATGTCTTGTTTGGGAACAGGTAAAGGTTGGTGACATGAAGGGCATCTGGCCATAGAAAATCTACCTTCAACAAAATTCTACCTGACTCATACAAGCATGGAAAAATGGATGTTAAATGATAATGATGCTGTGCTGATTTCTATCCGTCCTCATTTCTTCCTCTCTCTGTCTCTTTCTGTAGGTGCAAGGCTCAGTGGTTAGAGCATTGGGTTTGCAATCATGAGGTAGTGAGCTTGATTCCCAGACCAGCCTGTGTGCTGTGTTCTTGAGCAAGACGCTTTATTTCATATTGCCTCAGATCACTCAGCTGTAGAAATGAGTTGTGATGTCATTGGAGTCAAGCTGTATCAGCCTTTGCCTTGGATAACATTGATAGCACGAAGAGGGACACTTCTGATCTTCCATAAACAATCTTGCCTGGACTCGTGCCTTGGAGAGTAACTTTCTAGACACAATCCCAAGGTCATTCATGACCAAAGGGGTTCTTTACCTTTTATCTTGTTTCTTTTTGACCTTTTCTATATGTTAAGATGCCACTACTGATCTGCAGGCTTGCTTAGACTGTATTCCAAGTATACTATTCCTATGAACCATTAATATTCTCATTATATGAATATATACTCTCAAAAGTAGCTAGGATAGAGTGCTATAAAAGACAATTTTTGAATTAATGTACCTAAAATGTGTTAATTTCATGAAAACGCCTACCTGTGTTTTGAACATATTAGGTCATTATGAAATTCTTGTATAATTCTAGATTTGTAAAATTTAAAATTGCATGAGGACTTTATAATAATCCTGAATTGGTTGCAATTTCTCAAAATTATGAAACCATTCTGTATGCTGACAGTGGAAAACATTATCAGAAGGAAAAGAAAATCAATGAAGATATAAGAAAAAGTTTGGAGATGTTGGGTGTCGTATACGATGCAACAGAAAAGCACGAACATTTAAATTCTACTGCAGACCTATCCAACCCATATCCATATGAAAAAAAAAATTAAAGTACTACTTATGATGATGTAATATATCTTATTTTTGACAGTTTAACATAACAGCACCTTACTCGGTGTTAATTAAATATGTCTTCTATTACACACATACATACATAAACACATATTCATGTACACACACACACATGCACACACACACACACAAACACATTAATGCAGGAATGTACATATACTCATACACATTTATATTCAAACAGACATCAGATATGTGCTCATATAATCACATTTCTACTTACACTTACAAATACAGATACACTCTCTCACACATATTTATACTTATGCAGATAGACAGACAAACACACACACATACACACACACAACACACACACTTATACTCATTCAGACAGATGCATACATACATGGCCATGTAGGCTCTCATGTGCACACACATAGACAAACACAGGAATATGCTTGAAGACATAGTCTTAGAGTTTACAGGCTATGAATTCACATCTCATTATGATGCTTGCCCTATGTCTTGATTTGTGACACTGATTTCTCATTTCTGTTTACCAGACCTGAAGTTAGTTACCAAGGGTACACTCCTCACTCATATAAAGCCAACAGCAATGTTTAATTAATGAGTATTGTTCTTTTTTGTGTTTTTAAAGCTGCCTGTATAGAAATTAACTCCTGCTGAATTTTAACTGTTTCAGTCTACAGCAATTGTTGGCCTTTTACATAAATGGGTTAAACTGGGGTCCATTTGACACTAGGGGCTGGGGGATTCCATATAAGATTTGGAGGGGGGGGGGGCACGCAAGCAAAATAGTTGATTGGAGATCCACAGTAGTATATTAAGGGGTCATGAAAAAATGTTGATTTAAATGTATTTCTTGCAAGAAACAGCTAAATTTCTTTCTCAAACATTTTACATAATCCAACCTACATAAGTTAATGTGTGAATAACAAAGTGGGAATTTTCAAAGAGGTATCTATAAAATCAGTTTTGAAACATCGAATGGCAATGGGTGTCACCATAACAGAATATTAATCAAAGGAGTCCATCAGTAAAAAATGGTTGAGAACCAGGAAGACATGGGACACAGTACTGAAGGATGACCTCAGGATGCTGAACCGTTCAGACGAGATGACAAAGGACTGAGATACCTATCACCTTGCTGTACTCAAGAAGACCTATACTCCACAGCAGAAGTGTTAAGGCCACTCCCCCTGGTGAAGAGGATTTCCTTGTAAGAATCCTGTGCCAGTGACATGTGAATAGCACACATATTGTTGCCATGTAAATATTGGTGCCACATAAAAGCACCCAGCACAGTGGTTAGCATTTGGAAGGGCATCCAGCCATAGAAACCATGCCAAATCAGACTAGAGCCTGATGAAGTTCTCTGACTTGTCATCTCTGGTCAAACTTTTCAACTTATGCCTGCATAGACAACTGACATTAAAGGATGATGATAATTATGAACCACTGGTTTAGATCTTTCATTTTTAATACAACTGTAAGACATGGCTCTACATTTGATTATGAACATCAGTATTACTGTAATAAAGAAATCACAGTCAGTTGTCCCTCCACTAATTAAAATGCACACATGCATTGACATGTGCACTCATATCTACATATATATGCAAGTATTTTTCTATTTGTGTAAATAGTACTTCATGCTTAACTCTTCTATCTTCAGTTTTACTGAAGGTGAGTGAAATATCCTTAGCTTTCTCAAGACCAGTTACAACATTAAACAAAATGGCTACAATGGTGAATAACAATCAAAATACAGATTTATATCCTTGAGATTTTATATCAGTTATATCACAGCATATAATGAAATAATGAAATATTTCACTCAGATGTCTGTTGCTATTGATCATGCCTTAGTGTTCAGAAGATATCACTTCATGTTTTGTTTTAATGTGAAGAAACAAGAGAACAGATAACAGAGATAAGTCCATATTAAATATCTCAGTTTCCTTGATAAATTGGAAATCTTCTTATTTTTACATCAATGATTTGTTTACCTTTACACTAATGGCACCTCTCAATACTTCTTCCTTATCTTTCATACAGAGGAGGCTTTGTCTCTACACAAATTCAGCACATTTCACCAGGTCTGCACACCCTATTTCAAAAGAAATGCCTGAAATGTCTTGCAGTGACCGTTTGACAGCTTGATCTTTTGAAATAACATGAAAGAAAATCCAGGGACTACGCATACCTTTTGGAATTTGATACACAATACTAGATCCTCCCTACACATGAGTAATACAATCACTCTGGACAAATGGTAAAACTAACAAATTTTGAAACAACTACATAACCAAATATAAATACTGGGTTGCCATTTCCTTGGTCAGCTGTTGACCTCTTCTAAAAACCAAATATAACAAACATTCAAGCATTGTTCATTCGTCTGAGATAATCTGCTCACACACATACATAACTTCTAGGCTGTATTTAGGCATTCCTTGTTTTAAGGGTCTATTCTATCTCAGTTTACTGATGTTGGATAACTTGGTGCCTGAAAGAGAAAGAACATTTTGGTTTCATTTGATGTTAACTAACTTCAGTTATCCAAAATAAATCAGTGTTTTTAACTAAGTATATATGTATATAAATATATTTGAGTTTTATTTATAGCCAAAGTTGATAGTTTCCATCCTGAAATCAATGTAAAGATGGTTTTGCTTATAGTTGCTGATATAGATTTCTTTTAAGCAGGCACAAAGCAAATTTATGTTTAGGAAGTGTGTACTTAATAGAATCAATCTCAGATATTGTTGCTACTGCAATTGTTGAACCCTGGTTGAGTAGTTCTTTAACATCTAAGTAGTTAGCTAAATGATTGGCATGGTCCACAGAACCATTGCTCCAGATATGCCATGTTTCAATCTTGCTGAAGACTGTCTGGTATGAAATAGTTAACTGTTTCTTTCACTGTGGTGTAGCCTCAGCGTGTTGTTACTCATTCAACAATCAGTCTGTTTCTGTATGTCAGTAGATGTTAAGTGCTGGCCATGATGGAAATGGATATTTTAAACTCAAGTAGATCATAACAACTACTACTCATTGACCAAATCCTACTGAAAACATTAACTCTCATATCATTATCATCCTCAGTATATCATTTTCCTACTTCTTTCATCAACTTCAGAAGGATGAATGTAAAATCAAACAAGGGAAGATTTAAACACATAGAGATGAGACAACAAGCTAAATAGCAATCTTTGTTTCACCTAGCTGATAATTTCACTTGATCTGCTTGGTGCTAATTTCGAATGATTCTAACATAGTTAATTATTGTGTAATGATTATTATAATTCTGTAGCAAACCCATATCCTTGTATGTTAACAAAAGTAGTTTGCATTATCTGGGACAGAATATCAGACAGAATATCTTTCAGAGTAGTGTAAACTTACTTAGTAATTTATTCCTAAATGAGTAAAAATTAACAATGGGAAGGTTGGATTACTTATCTAACATGGATATCTTATGTAACATATTATTCTGGGAAGCAATTTGCGTGTATACTATATGTTAGAAACAGCCTCAAGGCTGCTAAAGAATGAAATCATATACATACATATATGCACATGTAAAAAATGTATCTGTATGTATGAATGTATATATATGTATGTATGTATGTATGTATGTATGTATGTGTGTGTATGTGTATATGTGTGTATGTATGTATATATATATATATGTATGTATGTATATATATATATATATATATATATATATATATATATATATATATATATATATATACATATATATATATATATATATATATATATATATATATATATATATATATATACATACATACATACACACGTATACACATACACACACATACATACATACATACATACATACATATATATATATATATATATATATATATATATATATATATATATATATATATATATATATATATATATATATATATACATGCACACAAGCACACATATACACTATATATGAGTGCATATATATATATATGTATGTATATATATATATATAAGAAAACCAGTTTTGGGATTGCAAATTTAGGAATTTTATTTTTATAGGTATTTTTTATTTATAAAAGTACCATACTGGTTTCAAATTTTTTTTTGTTTTATAATAGTAAGTAAAATATATAAAAAAATAATAATAAAAGGAAAATTTTAAAGAGAATGCTCACGAAAATGTTTTGGAGTAATAAGATATGTTCAAAAATCAAATGTTCAAAGACTTCATAGCCATCATGATGAAAATTCGAATGGTCATTAAGTTTCAATAAAAGATTATCAAAGTTCAAATATTCAATAAATTTCATGGCAATAATACATGATAGTAATTTAAAAGTTCAATAAGTTTCATAGCAATAAATTATGTCAGCAATTAGACATAATTAAGATTTTAAAGTATAAGAAAAAAGTTATCCAAAATTCTGTAATGTTGTGTGAGCTAGAATTGTTTGTTGTTTGATTTACATGTTTGACTATGAAATTGAACTATTTTCCAAGCTGACATTGCCTTATTCATGTTGGTATTAAGGTATAGCTTCAAGTCCTGATTGGATATTTACTCAAATATATCACTTGTATTTGTTTGCATTCAGTTTGCTGAGGAACATAATTTGTTTGTTGTACGTCTTGGCAGCTGGTTTTTCTGAGTCGGCTGAATGCTTAATAACATCACTTGTTTTTTTCTTTTTTTGCTTGCATCTAGTTTTAACCAAAAACATAACCACATTGGTCAATCCTGAGGTGATGTCAGCAAACAATGTCAAAAATGGAATTACCAATGGTTTGAAGTTACGATCTCTTATCCCAAAGGGTGGCTATTACTTCAGTTTTTGATTTACTTTTATTATTACCGCTGTCCTAGCAAAGGTGGAAGTAATGTTTTCAGTCATGTTTGTTTGTTGGTTTGTCTATGGACAAGATATCTTAAGAACTGCTGGATGGATTTGGATGAAACTTTCAGGGATGTTTGGCCTGATGGCCAACTGGCATGAATTGATTAGATTATGGGATCAATCTGGTAATGGACAAGGATTCTTGATTATTTTTCCTGCTTTTTTTCACTTAATTTTTGAGAGCGGTTCGGTTCATTTTCAGTATTCTTGTTTGTCAGAGCAGTTGAGTTTATTTCAGATATTCTCATTTTAAAAATCATTTTTGGCTAATCGTTGAGAAGACATTGGTGTTGCTTTGGCAGAGGTTTGCACTCTCTGAGTGCTCTTGTTGCTGTGTCTAGTTGTTTAGTTGAGTTGAATATTCTGCATTTTTGCATTCTGTTGGGTTGTTATAATTTAGCTTTGGTTTATATTTCTTAATAAACTTATTTTCCTTATTTAATTGGAACTGCAATGTGATGTTCCAGATACACTTATATAAAGGGGAAATTTGGTATTTAGGACATTTGCTTGTTGGACAAAGAACCACATGATTACAAACAGATATTTTTCTTGTATCTTTTGACAGTGCACCATCGTTCTGTGTTTCAGTGTTAATCTCATTTGTCCTATGCAGTCTTCATTACACACATTGTATTTGACAACATAAGTTAAATTTCTTGATGCACAAGTGAAATGATACATTATGGAAAATGATTGTCTGGATTTAAATTCATATGTCAAGCTCTCAATGAGGTTGATGTAGATTCCACAATAAGAGCAATTACACTTTTGGACTATTGCAGTTGTAATTTTGTAATTTGACACTAGCAAGTAATTTTTTAAAGACCGGTAGTCTTTTATTTGTAATTATTTTGTGTATATTGAGTGCCTTTTCCCTTTGTTAGTTGTTCATCAAAAGTGAGTATTGCATGCTTCCATACTTCTTGGATGTGTGTTGCGATATAGATTAAAGTGTTGAGTAAATCAGGGATGTTTCTTCCTTCTTGTAATTCTTAGGTGTCTATCACTTTTGCATGTTCTATTCCATTGTTGTTTAAAGTTACTGTGAATTGTCTTTTGAGTAATATTTTTTTAATCTCCTGAAGTAATTTTTCTCAGGTATAAGATAGAGCTAATTACCTTTCCCAATAGCATAAAACTTGATACCTGCAGCAGACTGCAAACCATTAACCAAAATTTAAAAGATTTAGTAAGAGATAGTTCCTCCACAAAATAAGGTTCCTAAACTTTTATTATTTTGGAAAATAAACAGTCCCCATGATCCCTTTTTTAATACTTTTCCAAACTTCTGATGCTTTTCTTGGGGATGTTGTTCTCAGCTTCTGTTTGTAGTAAATACTGCATTGTAGCTTATTCTGGAATATAATTATGGATTTTCTACATCATATCAAATATTTCAAAAGTAAAGCATTTTGTCTTCACACTCCTTTCAGAATTGTCTTATTTCTTCTTTGATTGTATGTTCATTCCTGCCATGTAATAAGCTGATATGGAAAGGGATCAGCTGAAATATTTGGGTAAGCCCATCACTAAATTTTATCTGACCCTGAAGAGCTTGATATTTTGCTGGTGGCAGGAGGCAGAATTTCATCTCAGGATGCACAAAGCCGAATCTGGTATTAGGCATCCAGTATCTTGTATATGGCATTGCATCTGGTATCTGTTATATGTTATCTTGTATCCAGTGTTGTAGCATAAGATATCTGGTCCCTGATATCTAATATTTCACACCTGGCATCTGATATCTGGTATCTAGCATCTAGCATCTTGCATATAGCAACTGGTATCTGGTATATGGCATCTGGTATTTAGATACATGCATGAATAAGTTGTCATTAGAAGAATATATTTTACTTGTCATAGACCATCGGATTATCTAGTTATTCTGTTCAAAACAGTGATTTAGACATACAGACATTACACACACAAAAATACGTAAATACAGATGTGTGCATGAGTGAGCATTTGAATTTGTATTTATGTGTGTATCATCATCATCATCATCATCATCATCATTTAATGTCTACCTTCCATGCAAGCATGGGTGATATATATATATATATACTTATATGTGTGTATGAGTGTGTGTATATGTATATGCATGTATATATCATATATACATATACATAAATATATGTATTATATTTCTCCAGATGAAAATACTTCTTCCATTTAGGGCATTATTCCCTAGGTTTCCAATATATAAGTATATATATATACATTCACACACACACATATATGTATATATATGTATATTTATTTATTATACATATATATAAATATACACACACATATATATATGTGCGTGCATATATATGTGTGTGTGTGTATATATATATATATATATATATATATATATATATATATATATATATAAATATATATATATATATATATATATATATATATATATATATAAATATATATGAATACACACATATGTATTTAAGTATGTATACATGTGTGGTGTTATTGGTTAACATTACCAATGTAACTACAGATGCAACCAAACACACAAATGTATGTATAGTTATAGCAGTTATATCTATAAAGATCACAGTTACTAAAATGCAAAAAAAAAAAAAAAGTATCCCATCATTGCACAGAGATAGATGTAGCAGAAAATTCTTCTAAAATGTAAAAGTTATGGTGGGTAAAAAGTAGTCATTTCTGAGAGTGAATTCAACTGTGAGGTCATATTTTTAAAAACTATATTATATAAAACATTCCAATTACATATAGCTGATGTTGATATAATAAATTAATCAAACAAATAGATTTTTTTTTTTGTATTTCTGTTTTTTTAAATATCATCATCAATATATTTTTGAATTAGTCAGCAGCAAAAGGTCACTGCTGTATATATAATGTCGAAATAAATTAAATTTCAGTTAAAAATCATATATTCTGCTAGAATGTCAAAAATAAAAGAAGCTTTTAACATATTCATTTAATCTTTAAACAGAGTATTGAAATTATTGTCCAAGTAATGCAATAAAATCTTTATGTTATTTATAATTGAGAATGCTATTGTCCTAAAGACAGTTCATGGTTTGTACATTAAATGTTGTTCTGCTAAAAGATTTTTACTGAATGAAAAATAAAAAAAAAAAAAGAAAAAAAGAAAAAAGAAAAGGAAGAATTAAAAAAAAAGAAGAAAAAGTCATGTCTTTTACAAGACCTATTTCACAACTTCAAAGTCACTCATGGTTTGTTTTGAACTTATTCCAACACAAAGACTCTGTTTTATTTCACTAAAAAGAAAATTAAAGTAAGTTAAATTGCCTATGTTGTTAAAGCAGTAATTCTATTATTTTTCTTTTGTGTGTGTATGTATATATATATATATATATATATATATATATATGTACAAATACAAACACACGCACACACACACACACACACACACACACACACAAACAAACAAATGCTCACACATACAAATTTTATATGCATGTATGTATAATGTTTTTGTAGACAGTTAGATACACACGCACTCACACTCATGCATACATACACAAATCAATACTGGGAAATGTGTGTATCTCTACAAAGACACCCTTCAAATGTGTGTGTGTGTGGGGGGGAAAAGTATGTATATCTGCAAGTAGGTATATACATAAATATATATGTATGTACATGTATTTCATGTCTTCCTGCATACACACACACATACACACACACACACATGCACACACACACACATACATGTATAGTAAAATGATCTATATGTGTATATTAATATGTTGATACAGATACACATGTATGTGTGTATATGTATATATATATATATATGTCTGTATGTACACACACACACACACACACATGCACACACACACGCACACACACACAAATATATATATAGATAGATAGATAGATTGATAGATATAATGGCATATATTAGTTTGATGAATGTGAGGATTAAGTCTGTATATGGAAATGGATTCTTCAATAAATTCAAACACAATTCTTTTTCAGGCATAAAAGTGTTATTTTCTTCCTATTTTCTAAAATATTTAATTCCAATGAACTTCATTTGATGATAGAAAATTTTCGTTCCTCATAAACACAAAATAACCATGTGAATGAAGTACTAGACTGAGCTAAATAATCATCTTTCAACAGTTCAAATCTTATGCAAGAAAATTAATGTAGTTTCTGCTGGTCCTGTTTTGAATAGGAGTGTCCCAGCATGGCTACAGCTTTCGGCTGGAACCTCATAATCATCATCACTTAAAGTCCATTTTCCGTGCTGGCATGGTTGGTCGGCTTGACCGGAACTGGTACGGTAGGGCCACACCAGGCTCCATTGTCTGTTGTAGCATGGTTTCTGTGGTTGGATGCCCTTCCTAATGTCAACTACTCCACAGAGTGCACTGGGTGCGTTTTATGTGGCACCAGTACCAGAGCTTTTAACATGACACCAGCATGAATGCTTTTTATGTGTCACCAGCACCAGCATCAATTCTGCTGTAGCAGACGGGTTTTCTTGAGTACAGCAATATGCCAGGTATCTTGGTTCTTAGTCATCTTCTTTATAGAGCTCAGTGTCTTGAAATTGGCTTTCAGTACTTCATCCTATGTCTTCCTGGGTCTCCCTCTTCCACAAGTTCCATCCATTTTAAGTGATTGGTATGTTCTACTTACTTTAATTGTTATTGTTCTTTAACTCAAGCTCATCTGTGATTTACCAGATCAATGATAAAATATGTCTCTTTCGTATTCAACTTACTATTTTTTCTCCAAATGTAATATATCTTGACATATAATATCTAACAAGTCAATTTTTAAGAAGGCAAGTTGTCATTTGACAGTGAGTGGGATTGGCTGCTATTACTAGCAAGTTGAAGAACTACATGAAAGGATTGTGTGAAATGATAAAGCAGTTCTTATGGGAATATTGGTTAAAAATTTTGGCACAAAGCCAGCAATTTCAGGGATGGGTTGTGGGAATATTTCCTGTGATAGATCGACTCTAAATTAACCAATGGTAGATCTATCTTTTGCTTTTCTATTGGGGACTCAGATATATAGATATGTGCTAAGAGAATTGCTTCTCAACCACATGGTTCCAGGGTGGAACCTTGGGCAAGGTCTTCTGTTAGAGGCTTGGGCTGACCAAAAACCTTGTTAGTAGATTTAGTAGATGGAAACTGAGACTCTAGTAGAAGACACTCACCCAAAGTGTCACGTAGTGAGACTGAACCTGGAACCATGGATGTATATGTATATGTATGTATGTGTATGTGTGTGTGTATGTGTGTGATGGTATCTGTGTTTGTCTACCACCACTGCTTGTCAACTGGTGTTGGTGTGTTTGCATATATATATATATACATATATATATATATATATATATATATATATATATATATATATATATATATATATATATATATATATATATATATATATATATGAAGTGTGATCAATAAGTATCCACATTATTGCCATAGTAAAGAAGCTAAAGCATGCAGAGTGAAGCTGCTTGGCAAAAATTGACCTTGAACTCTGCTGTGCATGTGCACTAAGCTTTAACATTCTAGCTCAGTTCTGCTTTTTACAGCAGTGCTTGGAAGGATCATCACATTGACCATGACAGAGAAAGTTGTCATGATGATACCTGCTCAAAGGCCTACGCAGAAAATGTATGGAGAGGATTGTATGAGCCACACACAAGTGTAGAAGGGGTTCAAACATTTCCAAGATGGCCAAAAAATTATGAACATTCTGGAAGACCTGCAACCAGCAAAACTGAGAAAAACATCGCAGATGTGCATGCAGGTGTGAGGGGAAATCATCGAATCACCAACCATATGTTATCAGAGGATGTGTACATCAGTTATGGTTCAGTTCAGTCCATTATTACTGAAGATTTAGGTATGTAATGTGTGTCCGCCAAGTTTGTGTCAAAATTGCTTTCAGCTGACCAAAAGGACACTTGGGTTTCAGTTGCACAAGATCTTCTTGATTGTGTCGAGAACGATGAAATCTTTTCATAAAGTTTGCATAGGCCTCTGAGCAGGTATTGCCAAATTTTGGGCAAAATTTGATGCAGATTCTCTGCCCAACTTTCTCTGTCATGGTCAATGTGATGATCACATGCGACACATGTACCTTCCAAGCACAACTATAAACAGTAGAAGTGAACTAGAACGTTAAAATTTAGTGTGCCTGAAATAAATGCCATTTGAGCACTGGGGTCGAAGTAATCAACTTGCCCAACCAGCTCAAAATTGCTGGCCTTGTGACAAAATTTGAAACCATCACATATAGCTTTGTGTTAAAATCATCTACATGTATATCATTTATCTTAATATACATACATGCATATATACACACACACACACACACACACACACACACACATACACACACACACACACACACACATATATATATATATATATATATATATATATATATATATATACACACACACACATACACACATATATATATACATGTATGCATCTGCACATGTAAGGAACATTCATCATTGATTGATCAATAATTTTCCCATGTGATAGTGAGGTCAATAACTCAAATGAACATTTTCTATTAAATTTCAAATCTCGTGGTAACCATGTTGTATTTTGTTCAGGCATAATCTATCTACAGACTCACTCCTTTACTTTTATCTTTTCCCTATTTTTCCCAATGACATCATAAGGAAAGTAATGGCAGTCGTGGTGGTGGGACAGTAGTAATCATCATCATCATCATCATCACCATCACCATGGTTTGGTTTCTTTGAACCTTATTTCAATGGATTTTTTTTTTATAAAATGTCTTAACCATTGGAGAAATCACAATTGTAAGGGCACAGGTTTGACTTCTTCACTGAGTAGTACATTCGTCTCCTTGAGCAAGGCACCTCATTTCATGTTGCTTCAGTTCACTCATCTGCAAAGTTTAACCTGAACAGCATCAAGGGTTAAACTTTGCAACCAACAGTGTTCCATCTAGTGGAGAGCCTTGTGTTCTCCAGAAATTGAAATAAGCTGCAGTCCAATGAGCCTACAAGCACAAGACAGATTTTAACTTGCAACATAGAAGGAGGTACAAGCCCTGAGAGATTTGCTGGTCCTCTGAAATGGTGGTGAGTGATACTGTTTATGCAAGACCAGATTAAGACCCATAAACGTCTTAAGTACTAACAAGGTCTTGGTACCCTTATATATATGTACTTCAAAGAGAACATGTGGAAGGGATAGGAGAAAGGATCTAGACCTCAAAGCAGGGATGACAAGAGACTGAGACTTCTGGCCGTTTGCTATACTGGAGAAGACACTTCAAGCTAAGTAAAATTGTGGTTGTCCTTGCATTCAGGAAATGTCCCTTACATCCCTCTTCAGCTGAGTGATCCTAATCTCATGGGCTCATGTGTGCTGGTGCCATGTAAAAAACACCCATGCTTGTACCGTGTAAAAGCATCTGTGCTGGTGCCACATACAAGCACCCAATACACACTGTAAAGTGGTTGGCATTAGGAAGGGCATCCAGCCATAGAAATCATGCCAAAAACAGACATGGAGCCCAGGCATCTCTTCAGCTGACCAGCCCCTGATTGACTTTCCAACCTGTGCCAGCATGGCAAATAGACATTAAATGATAATGGTGATGGAAACATTTTTATATTTGCTAAAATGAAACAAAACTAACAGTAAGATAGAAAATAATGTTTATTTTTGCATACTTTTATTTATATTAATTTAATAAGTTTTCTCCTACTTTTTTTTTTAATGACAAAGTTTATGATCAGAACTTCACCATGACACCATGAATACTTTGAAATTATATTTCTGATCATATAAACCACTTCAAATGATATTCTATTAAGTATAAAATGATATCTTTTGTGCCATAAACCATTTATCATTTCTGTGCTGCCCACCCTTCTCGTAATGCCTTAAGCATGTGCTTATTTTGCTTGGTGTTTATGTTTATTTTGCTTGGTGTCTATTGTGTTTATGTTCAGCCTGGACATCTGCAAGTCAATGTTTAGAGAAAAAGAGCACAAAGAGAGGGTGCAGGAATTCCAGAGGGTTGGTGTTCTGGGATGAAGGATTAGGTAAAGTGAGTATATGCTGCAACAGACTGAAGGGTTAAGTTTATGGCTTCTTACACCATTGCCATCATGTTTGCAGCGTTTTTTCATAGTTATTTAGAACCAGAACAAACAAAAATGAACAGGAAAATGGATGAAGATCAAAGAATGAAGCTCATTGTAACCTAACAAACAAACAAAAAACAAAAACTGATGAGTATTTTTTTGATGAGATTACAGTTTGGTAATTTTGATGTGACTATAGTTTGGTAATGGTAATTGCCTGGCAGCTGGAAGGAGCAACATTGGATTACAAATGATTATAAATGTTAGCAACCTGGAAATTGCTTCTAATTCATCACACCACCAGCATTATCATCATCATTGTCATTGTCATCATCTTCCTTATTGTCGTCATTGTCGTCGTCATCATCATCATCATCATCATTGTTTAACATCTATTTTTCAATGCTTGCATGGGTCAGACAGAATATGAAAATGTATCAAAAATGTCAAGACTAAATTTTGTTGCATGAAAATCAGATTCGTTAATTGCTTCATCAACCAAATTTTACAATTAAAACCATTTAGGTTTGAAAGGACTTGTTTTCCCCTTAAGGGGTTTGAATACCTTTAATTACAGGCTGATGTCAATGATCTGCTAGAAATACCAACCAAATCTCACCTAAAAACTACTACAACCTACCATCATTAAAGAAAAAAACAAAACATTGGATAATATAGGGTGGGGTACAAAACGACTGAAAAAATAGACAAGATGGTCATGGTTAGAACGCTTTTGATTACAGGCTGGTGTAAGGTTAAACAATAAACAACAACTTCAAACTTAGTTCACAAAGATCAAACTCTGAAATTCTGCTGCTTAGCTTTATTTATCATTGTATATTAAAATAGTCTCCTTATTGGGAATTAAATGCAAACAAACCTTTTGATTGTCATTCAGTCGGCCTTTTAGCCTACCAACAATATAAGCTGATTAAACTGTAGCAGCAATCATAGATTTCAATAATAAGTATAACTAAGCAATAAATTTCACAGAAAAACAGTGCTCATCACTGAATGATTACAATTGTTTCATAAGTTAATTTTATTGTCAAGAGAACTCTATAATTGTTTTCCTGCTAGTGTTATAATGTCTAATTCGTTTTCCTTTTACCTATGGGATGTTCTGTTCTTCCTTGATATTCTTCATTTCTATCTAATTTTACTGGAATCAATATTTTTAAAACACGTATTTCTCTCTCTCTCTCTCTCTCTCTATCTCTCTCTCTCTCTCTCTCTCTCTCTCTCTCTCTCTCTCTCTCTCTCTCCTCTGTCTATCTCTCTATCTATCTCTTTCTCTTTTGATTTTCCTCTCTTCCTTTCCCATCTCCTTCATTGAATTGCCAATTATTTTTATACTCCAATGTTAAAACATTTTGTCAGCCACAACACTGCTTCTCTCAAAAGTAATTATATCTTTTATTTAATAAATCAACTGAGGTAGATCCACCAGAGTTCACAAGCATCATAACATGCCTATCATTTAATTAATAGTTCTTGTTTGTCAAATGTATAAATATCTATGCTTATGTTCTTTCCTGTGTAAATGTCGGTCTGTATTTGTGTGAATGAACAGGGGTGTAATGTGTGTTGGGAATTGAAAATATAGATAGATAAATAGATTGTAAGGTTAAGAGAAAGAGAGGGAGAGAGAGAGACAGAAAAGAGAGGCGAAAGAGGGTAGGGTAGAGAAGTGTGATTGTGTCTATATGTTCATATGCATTTATGTGTGTACTTTTATTTGTTTTCTTATTTATTAGTTGAAATAATAAGCCAACTTGTATATGATTCATGTATCAATATAAATTTATAGTTGCGTATAATATATAAATGTATATGGCGATACACCTCCACAAACATACAACTCACATGCATAGATACAGACACACTTATATACTCATCACATATAATTTCATATATATATATGTACACACACATATCACACGTTACATTACATACATATATGATGTAAAACTGTATATATATATCAGAGCACAATCATAAAAATATACACAGGACAATTTAATCAGAGCATATGTTTACCGAATATTTTTTATATGTATTTTAAATATGTATTAATATACATGCATACATACATACATATATATATGTATATATGTGTTTGTGTATGTATGTATGTGTGTATAGGAAGGTGTATATATATATATATATGTGTGTATGTATATATTTATGTGTATATGTCTGTATACACACACAAACACACATGCATGCACACACACACACACACATACACATACACACATTTTCTCAAAATATACACTATTAGTTATTTATTTTGTTGAAAGATAAGCGTCTTTTTGTTCGTCACTTTGATGTAAATGAATAAAACTTATGGCAACTATTATTGCACTGAAGCTAACAAATATTTATAAATGCTGAGAGGAGAAAGAATAAAATAACAACAACAATTATATTGGTAATTGAGATTCATTTAAGTATAAACAATAAATGCATAAATAAATACATGAAATCCCCATTTGCATTATGAATTCTACAGTTATATTCATATTTTATCTTCTGATAATAAAAATTCAAGTAGCTATATCATATTTAAAAATCATTGTTTCATTTTAAAATTATTTCAGTGAAAATGAATCAGAATAGATTGCTTTTATAATAAATAAGAAATAATAGAATAAAAACAGGGGAAAAAAATCAACAGTTATAAAATACATAAAAAAAGAAGAAAGCAAAAAAGACAGGGAACTTTGATATATTTCTATTCAGTGGGAAAACCCTATATTTTGTTGTTTGTTTGTTATTATTTTATCAAGTGTGTATTTGTCTGTGTGTAACTTTACCTATCTGTTCACCTACTTGTATGCACACACACAAATATATATGATACATGCAAGTATGTATGTGTATAGATCTATATATATATATATATATATATATATATGCATGTATGAATTTATATAAATATTATGTGTATGACTGTATATGTGTCTCCGTGTGTGTATATTTAGATTATATTCTCATACACACATATATATGTAATATATGCATAATTCTATGTATATATGATATATGTATATCTATATCTGTGCAGGTGCATATATATGTGTCTATATATATATGTGTGTGTGTGAAATATTAATATAAATGTATATGAATTTGTTTTTGCATGTCTATATGTATATATATATATATATATATATATATATATATATATATATATATATATATTTATATATATGATTGGGAATGTGTAGAGGGTGTATGTACATGTGCATGTGTGATGGTGGATATGTGTGTGTGTGTGTGTGTGTGTGTGTGTGTGTACATATGTATATAAATAAAGCAAGTTCAGCAGACAAGATAATTATATTCTTTTATGTACTTATCCTTGGCATAATTTTCATAATCTAATAAAATATTGAGATTAAAAATAAAGGAGAAAAATGTAATTTTCAATCTGTTTTATTGATGCTAAAAGGAGTGTAAAATAAGCAGCAGTTTATACTCGTATTTACTTTCTATATTTGTATCTCCCTTTCAGACAGTGTCTATGGCCTCTTACTGCTTATCATAATGCTTAAAGGATTAGTTAAATTTTTTGCTTGAAAAACCTATCAACTAAGGGCTCCATAATCCCTAAAAATCTTCCATAAACTCATTATGTGTTATGGTATACAGTTCTTTTTTAAATAATTGTCATAAAAATGTGAAGTGAGATTTTGTGTTGCATTTGACTGAAAGTTACTAGAAATGTTAGGCCAAGCAAACTTTTATGATCTTATAGGTGACATAGCATGAAGGTGCATGGCTTAGTAGTTACGGTATTCAACTAATGATCATATGGTCACACCAGTTCAGTTCCCAGTAACACCTTGTATCCCTGAGCATGACACTTTATTTCACATTGCTTCAGTCCACTCAACTGGCAAAAAGGAGTTCTACCTGTATTTTAAAGGGCAAGCCTTGTCATACTCTGTGTCATGTTGATTCTCCCTGAGAACTATATTAAGGGTGTACAAGTTTGTGGAGTGTTCAAGTTAATTTCACAAGCAGGCTGTTCCATTGATCGGCTCAACTGGAACCGTCGTCGTAATTGACAGAGTGCCAGTCAGGTGACATAGGTAAGACTTCATCCCAAAGACTAGATTTTTCTTCAGGCTTAAAAAAAAAAAATGTTACTGGTCAACTGCTGAATTCTTTCTCTCTACAAAGTTTGATATGATGCACAGTGAAGTACTGCTCATATATCTTGGATAAAACTGTTGGTACAAACAAGCATGTTTGATTGCATTCCTCAAAAAAAGAAAAAAAAAGAATGATTGGCAAACGCTTGTTCACCATCATTCTATATTTAATCACAGATGTAATCACTTTCCCTGTCTTTGTGTGTGTGTGTGTGTGTGTGTGTGTGTGTGTGTGTGTGTGTGTGTGTGTGTGTGTGTGTGTGTGTGTGTGTGTGTGTATCTGTCTGTCTCTCTTTTTATCTATCTGCCTATCTATCTACCTAATCTATCATAACTGCAAAATATTTTTCTACTCCAAACAAGAATAGTTGCATAATAGACCCTTGTCGTGTTTCATGTCTTTGTCCTTCTGCTTACGATTAAGCTCAATCCTTCTGGTATTCTTCCATTGCTGAAGTTCACTAACGGGTGGTCAGGTTGAACATCAATTCTGTCAATGCATTATGGCCAAATATTCCACAAATGTCATGCTTTACTCTTCACTTTCTGTAAGTATACAATTACAATACAATAACCATAAGATAATTCTCAATAAAATAAAATAGCAGTCAATATTGTTTAAATTCAAGCTAGCCCAGAATCAATACACAATAACTGGGAGGTAACACAGATCATTCAGGCTATGATCTTCCAATCTTCTTTCCAGAATGGTGTACCTCAGGATGTATCATCCTATGCATCTTTTGAAAAGTGCTACTGTGTTTTTTTGGAAATTTGAGCACTATTTTCTAATAAATTGAGTTACTATATAGATGGTTCTTTCTTGGTAACAAAAGATCTATTCAGCTAAAACTCTAGAAATTACAAATAAAGCAAAATATAAGCACTTTTATGATGATGTAAACCAGCAAACACAGAATAAGTAAATATAAATTAATTTAAAAAAGAGAAATGAATTTGAAAATGAAACTTTGAAATAATAAAGTTAACATTCATTGTTTCAAATTTCCTGAATTTATTCTGACATTTTAAAAATATATAAAGTACTCAGTGGAAGAAATATAGTTGTCATTACCTTTAGAGTCAGAGGTTATTGATATTCAGCTTTGGACATCTATAGAAAAACATGGGCAGATGAGGTAATTCTAGTAAGTTGAAGTACTAGCGACAAATGACTGGGAAGGATCTTGTGTAGCAAGTGTGAAATGAGACAGTAAAGATTAATAGTGGACTACAGAGTGGAAGGTTGGGTGGGCTTGAATGGAGAGGCTATGCAGTTAACGAGTTCAGAAGAGCAGATCCTATTCTCGTTGGAGTAATATAAGCGGCAAAGAATACAAACTAAGCAACTGTGAAATAGCTAGTGGTTGCAGCAATTTGGTGAATAAAGTTAGTGGAGTTGACAATGGTGGTAGAGAAATGATTGGGATGTAATACTTAATATTTTGAAGTTTCATAAACAATTGCTACAAGGCTTGAATTTATTTTCCATCTCTACATAATTAATAAAACTAATACCAGAGTAGAATTAATTGGTTTTTAATTTCTCATTCTTATAAAACTATTTTGTAATAATTATGACTCAAAGATAGCTCTTATAAGAATTCCAGCTATAGGACAAAGAAAATTTACACTGAATTTAAGAATTCACAAGACCATTCGAAATGACTTGAAAATAGAATTTACTTAGTGTTAGGAATATTAAGAAAGGTTATCTAATCTCTTAGATATAAATCTTTTTACTTTTATCTTTATATTCTTAAATATTTTCAGTACTATCTTAATCCTTTCATACACACTGAGATATCTAGACCCCAAAATCAAGTATAGTAGAAGTTAAGAACATGATAAATTAAAATGGATTAGAGAATAAACATACATCATAGAACAAAGATTCCACAACTTATTTTGTTGCACTACCCTTGAGTGATCTACTTAAAAATTGCAGAACCTGTATTTATGTTTTATGGATGACGACCCCTATACTTATGCTTTAGAGGAAGAATTTGCTCATTTAAAAAAAAATAATAATTTGAAAATGGTTAATATAACTTCTTATAAAATAAATTTTTATTAACATGTGGTAGTATTACTGGGAACTGCATTTTAAGGGGAAAAAATCCCTTAAAGAGAGAATTGTTTCAAGGTTTATTTTTCTTATGTTGAGGAATCATTATCAAAAAACGAAGTGCACACATGCATATGTTTCCATAAAACCTGGAAGCCCATATTTTATGAATGGAAACCCAGGGTTCTTCAGAAAAAAGTTTGAGAAAAGCCATTACAGCAAGTAGAAAACTTGCCATGTAAGCAGAATGATAAATTGTAACAGCTACAAACTATAAAGTTTATATTAGAAATGTTTTCTGTACATCATATACAACTGAATTTGATAAATATAATTATATTACTTTTTTATTATCTTGTACTGTTTTATTGTAATGCTTGTTCATTCATACACTTGGTGGTCAGACAAGATTTTGAACAATATGATTAAGATGGAAGTCTGAATAAATTTACTATCTTGTGTCTTAGATCACTCCCAATTATTGTAAATCACCAGATTTATTACTCTCATTATTTTATTCAATCTCTATACACTTTAGTTTTAGATAGATATTTTAAAAAATTGAATTACTCTAAGGCATTTTGAAAATGCTATGTGGTGACAAAATTGCATAGAATGAACAAATCAATACATTATTTGTATGCTATTGATGAAATATTGTGTAAAGTTTGCTTTCAAGTGGATTGATTGATTAGTTCTTTCTTTTAGACAATTTTTATCATTTTACATTCTTTTTTTTTTTTTGTATTTATATGTTCACTTATTGCACACTTTTTTTTTCACTTTTTAAAATTAAAAATAGAAACAAATAGCCTCTGCTATTCTTCTGTATGTTTTTGTCAGGATAAAGATATTATTTTTGTGTTCTTTTTTATTGTCTTTTTATATTGCTATGATTATTTTATTATCAAATTTCTTCTAACTGCAAAACCCATATTTTGTGTTGATAGTGCTCTTTTATGTATTATGTTCATTAATGGTTACATCTCTGAGAATATAATATACTATATCTCTAAACTCTAGAAAAACCCTTAGATTATCATAAAAGATTTTTAACTCTATTCATCAGCAATTCAGAAAAAATCACCAATATTTATTTATTCATTTATTTAGTGTTTTTCCATTTGGTTTCCTGTTAGACAATAGTGCTGGGCAGCTGGTTAGAATTGTACTTAATTAAGGAATTTTATGTTGCATGACTAATAAGTAAAAGATATGGACAAATATTAACGGTGAAAACATCTGTCATTTAGACAGAAGAAAGAAAAAAAACACTAACGATAAAAAACACATTTCAAACAAAATTTGAAAGAAGATAAAAAGCTAACAGACCCTTATACCAAATGAACTCTAAATTATAATGCTTAAAATAAAATATTGTTGAAAACTCAGTTTCCACATTGCTAATGAAAAGAGAATTTCCAGATTAAACATTAAAAAATATCTTTCCTTAGTCTTATATTTTCTATTTTATTTCATTTCATTTTTTAAAAATTCCTCTTTATGAGTGTGTATGTGTGTGTGTTTGTGTGTGTGTGTGTGTGTGTGTGTTTGTGTTTGTGTGTGTGTGTGTGTGTGTGTGTGTGTGTGTTTGTGTGTAAGTTGACAGAAATGAAATTAATTATGCGACTCTTCATCCTGTATTATCACCAAATTTTCCAAGTCTTTGTAATTCTTAAATACTTTTGACGAGTGTTATTTTGAAGTTTAATTCTATTAATTGGGTAATGCAATTTATTCTGTGAGATCAGTTTCATTGAAAGTAAAATATTTTTGATTTAGAAATTTTTAGCAGAAATTCCTTAAAATTTAGACCATGTGACAAAACTATACAAATTAATTTAGAATATAGAAAAAAATAAAATATTTATTTAATTTAAAAAAACAACTTTTGCTTACTTTTGCCTTGCTTTCTTTTTTTTTGCCAAAGGAACTTATGTGAGAATTTATTTTGAATTTTTTATGAAAACATTCAATATTTGACTATCCCTTCTACAACTCTATATAGGCATTTATTTTTTCATTTAATAAGCGTGTTACACATTAGCTTGTTTTTTTAAAGAACTAATTTGTCATTGTTACTCTTTTAAGAAAAAAATGTTAAAGCCACAAAAATAATCAGAATCTGGTAGATTAATTATTAAACAAAGTTTATAATAGTAATTAATACAAGAAGTGATTGCTTTAATTACTGTTTGATGAAATGTGCTGCTATGATTTGTTTTTCGATCTGAAACTCCAAATATATTCTTACTTGAAAAAAACAAACACTTATATGATGTATGTCATTATGATACCCGATGGAAACATATGTAAATTAGTGAATCTTAATTTGTTTTGATGAAGTCCTATCATTCATTAATGAATTACCTTCAATGTCTTTTGCAATATAGATGATACTTTCAGACTTTCAGTTCATGTCTTATTCTTACCTTAATTTGATTTTGCTAATTCGTATTTTTAATTCAGCTTAATTTGATCTAAATTGACTTTATTTATATGACTTGTATTTTTGTTTATTCTGTATCATGTCTAAATCTTTTAAAAATAAATTTAACTTTTGAACAATTTTCCCTACAATAAATAAAGATCAATAAAGAAAAGAAAAAAAATCAAAATTAAAATGAGTATTTATCTTAAACTGAAATAAACCTACTCTTGTCTAATTCATTTCCCTTTATTACAATAACTATATCTGATCTCCAAAAGGATACCATTTTTCCTTATATATGCAAGAGGTAATTTTGGTATTGCTTTCAAGTTTCAATAATTA
>NC_142929.1:60961899-60999399 GCF_046866305.1 Octopus bimaculoides | reverse complement strand
GTCACTATAAGTGAGTATTATAAATTTTTATTGGAACTCAACAAAATAAATAGAAAAACAAAAGCAAACATTGGGAAATAACATACAAACAGTGTTAAGGTTTTATATTATCAATACTAATTCAACAGCCTTGATCCGCTGACCCTATGATCAAAGGAATTTCAGTGAAGGCCATACTGTTTTTTTGTTCATTATTTCTTTTCTTTTTCAGATGCAATCTGTCTACAACTATCACAGCAATATGTCGCTCCAGTTTTAAGTGGTTAGGTAGCAATATAAAGGCGGTTTGGCTACTATTTCTAGTAGGTAGGCTCCCTTAAGGGTATAATTCATTTTAGTTATTAAAATTCTTTTAGTGTAAGTACCATAAGATTATCATATTCTTTGTACCACATTGGGTAAGTATTTTCTATAATAGGCTCAAAGTGAGCAATATTTTGTGAGTGGAATTTGAAAGAGTGAAACTGTGTGGAATCCCTACTGCATATGTTTGCATCTACATATATCTATACATATGTGTGTGTGTGTTTATATATGCATGTATGTATATGTGTATATGTATATGTGCATATGCATACATAAATATGCACACACACACACACACACACACTTGTGTGTGTGTATATATATATATATATACTTTATCTAAAAGCAGCAGAAATATAACAAAAACTGTTACTCGGAATTTCATGTTCCCATTCATTGGACTGTTTTGTTATATTTCTGCTGCTTTTAAATAAAGCATATTACTCTACCTCTGGTATTTGAGTACTCTTTTCCCCTCCTTGTTGCACATTTATGTGCTTACTCCGGTATATATGCATATATATATATATATATATATATATATATATATATATATATATATAGACAGACAGATAGATAGATAGATAGATAGATACATACATAGATACATAGATACATACATACATACATACATACATATATACATGTATCATATATATGACATATATATGCATATTTACTAATTTTTGTTTTATGTCAAGTTAATATAAAAGAATTTAGCATTAGAGGATTGCTCATACTTTTTAGTAGAGTATATATTTACTAACTTCTACTAGGAAGAGGTTGACAGTAACTTCAAAGTTTTACCTTGCTGATTTTCCTCAGACCTTGTTTTGTTCTTTGTTTTGGCTTTATATAGTATTTGGCAAGTTGGTTTTGGGACAGGTGGAAGTATGCAAATGATAATTAGGTGTGGTGTTGATAGACTGGAGAGCTAGTTATATAGAAAGTGGATATAAAGGAAGATCTGTGTTTGTAGGTTGATAGAAAGTTATGGCCAGGAGATTTATTTTGGTTTAATGTAGAAACTTTATTATTGTCTAAGGCTCAGTCAGATGTATGGGTTTCAACTGGTCAAGACATTCTTAGACTAGAAATTTTGAGGAAAGAAGCAGATGATTATATTGACCTGAGTAAATTATTACCTCCGCCTTAGTGAAGGCGGAGGTATTGTTTTCAGTCGTGTTTGTTTGTCCATAGACAAGATATCTCAAGAACTGCTGGATGGAGTCAGATGAAACTTTCAGAAATGTTTGGCTTTGTGGCTGGCATGAACTGGCATCAATCTGGTACTGGACAAAGATTCTGGATTATTATTCCTGTTTTTTTTACTTAATTTTTGTGAATCAGGTCAGGTTCATTTTCAGTATTCTCAATTGTGACAGCAGTTGAGTTTATTTCAGGTATTCTCATTTTAAAAATCACCTCTGACTAATCATTGAGGGGACATTATTGTTGCCTTGTCAGAAGGATTGTGCTCTCTGAGTGCTCTTGTTGGACTTAATTTTATCAGTCCCAAAAGAACGAAAAACTAAGTTAACCTCAGTGGAGTTTGAACTCAAAATAGAAAAAGCCAGAAAGTACTGTACTTTGACACTCTAATGACTTTGCCAATATACATGTGATTAATAAAGCAGAGATTTTAAGCTATATTTAGCAATAACATGTCTCAGTTGTATAGGTATGTAAAGAGAGAAGCTATTTAAGGATGCAAAGTAAAGCTTTTGTTCTAAAATATGAAGCCCTTCCTGTGAGTATTATGGAATTCTCTTTGGACCTATAAAAAAGAAAAAGAAAAGAAAAAAAACTGAAATGTTTTGTATGGATTACGATTAGATTAGGAATCGGCAATTATCTTCAGAAACTGTTTCTTAGTCTTTCACCACCTCCATCTCTTTTACCTTCTCTTTCACCTTCTCTTTCCTCTCCGTCTACCAATACCATCATCTCTACCTTTTCACCATCATCTTACCACTACCTTTCCCCTTCCATCCTCATCCTGCGTCCTTCTGTTCTCTATTCCCATCTAACCACCACCACCACCACGACTACGATGACGATGACGACCACCACCACCGCTAACATTACTACCCCACCACATCAACAACATCACTTCCTCTTCTCCTCCTCATTGTTCTCCTCCTCTTCCTCCTCCTTCTTGTTCTCCTCCTCATTCTCATTGTCCTCCTCCTCTTGCTCCCCTCCTCTTCCTCCTCTTGCTCCCCTCCTCTTCCTCCTCTTGCTCCCCTCCTCTTCCTCCTCTTGCTCCTCCTCCTCCTCCTCCTTCCTTGACCAACACCTCCTCCAACTCCTTCCTTGGTCAATACCAACTCCTTTCTTATCTCCCTTCCCCCTTCTTTCTGCCTCCTCATTTTCCTCCTTATTACCATAATTGCTTTCACTGTTTTCATCACTGCCATTGTTATCATCACCATCATCATCGTCATCATAATCATTTTCACCAACACCACCACCACTACCACCACCAACAGCACCACCTCTACCATCATCGTCTTCATCATCGTCATTGTACATTGGTCCTAAAATTATATTAGCACCAGAAATTAGGCATCCCACGATCTCCATTCAGTTAAGGAATAGAATAGGGTTATTCAAATTATTATATCTCATCTTCCTCCTCCATTTATCTTACACCACACTTTAAAATCTTTTCTGCCATGCTCCTATGCTTTTCCTGTTATACAAACACAAAAGAATGGAGAGATAGGGCAATTCAGAATGTGTAAACATATTTGAAATACTAGAATATATGTAATTGCAAATGGTGTTTATGGCAGAAGAACCAAACAGCATAAAATAAATAGACTCTGAAACTTATTTCAATATTTAGGATAGGAAATGTAAAACAATTTGCCTTTATTTCATAGAGTTGGTGAAAAAAATGTTATAGTTGTACTATTATAAAACAGAAGTTTGAAACTCTGTTTATACACAATACACCCATGTTACGTAATCAATACATTCACAAATAACAAAGTAATGATTCTGTATTTGGTCTCTGTGCATTCATCTTCAGTGACACATAAACATGCCTCTAGAAAATTCTTTAAATAATCTTGTTGACCAACATCTGAGGCTATAGCAAAACTTACCTTTCATCTTTTTTAATGCTTTCATACAATATAAAAATCCATGTAACTGAATGAACACCCTACTTATTGATATTTTTGGATTATTGTCTACAGACCTTTGTAATTTTCATGGCTACATTTCAACTGATGAAATATCTATGACCATTTTCGGGTACTATATAAACAAAGTACATTGATTCTGCTACCCTAGCTAGTGATTGAACTGACAAACTGTTATTATTAACAATTTGCCTGGTGGATAATAAGATATCACTTGAAAGTCACACAATTGTCATGCCATTCTCATCTTATTTCATTCCTTTGCAACTGGTCCTTTATTTACATTCCCATATCTTAGTGCCTTATACGAAAACGTTTCTGATACGTGAATAATGCAGCAGACCTTTTGTTTGTGCTGGAAGAACTGTTTGTTGACAATGCTTTCTTCTTGCTCGCCCTCACCTACAGTGATAATGCTGACAAAGAGATCACCAGTAGATCTATTCAGGAAAAGTGGCTTAGATGATCATGCTACAACATATCCTTCTAGATGTGAAAGGGATTCTTTGTTTATAATCTCCATATCTTTAGAGATGTTCTCAGAACACTGAAATGAATTAGTAATGGGATGAATTCCAAGTGTTCCTTTTTCTTTTGTGCATTATTATGTATGTGCCTGTTTTTCTATGCATATATGTGCCTCTATATGTGCATATATGCATGTCTTTATTTTCCTGAGACTCCATGCTTTATTGCCCTATAGACCAAATATATCTGTAGGTTCTTGTAAATTGTGAAGATGTGCTTTTCCATTCCTTATGTCTATGCTTTTTTAGTTACATAACCACTGCTATATCCCACAAAGAGAGTCCATTGATTATTTCTGAAACCTCATATATTTATCTTCAGGTCTACCAACACTTCATTTTGTTTTTTCCTTTAAAGAAAAAAATAAAAGAAGAAAATTCAATGCATCAGCAGTAAACATGCATTGTGAATCTCTTTTTGTTTTTATAGGCATTGCATGTGTAGAGTAGTTAATGTCATATAAAGTGAAAGATTGTTCATGGTGCAGCCACACGGATATCTGAGGAGAAAATTCAGCCAGCTACAAGACATAAAATTTAGTGGTAGCAACTGAATAAGGATAGAATAGTAATAGTTTCTTTACAGTATATAAATGATATAATGAAGTTAATTAATGGAGGCAGGGTGTCTTCTTTAATGTAGCCTGCAGCTTGGATCTAACAGAGGTATGAAACTTGTAGACGGTAAGTTCGTGTTTTGCTGAATGGATTCAACTAAACTTTTTGAATTGTACATCAGAAGATTGATTGAGTTTTATTTCACATGAATTCAAGTAAACTTCTTAACACATATTTAACTTTACACACACACACACACACACACACACACACACACACACACACACACAGATCATACATGCATGCTGAAATATGACAACACTTTACCATGAAGAGTTAATAAATGTTTAGAAGGTGAATGAAATGAAAGACCATTAAAGTTTACATGTTATTCATTCTTTCACTCTGTCTCTCTCTCTCTCTCTCTCCACACACACACATATATATATATATCTTTTACTTGTTTCAGTCATTTGACTGTGGCCATGCTAGAGCACTGTCTTGAAGAGTTGCTAGTCAAATGAATTGACTTTTCTTAGCTTGGTACTTATTTTATTAGTCACTTTTGCCAAGCTGCTAAGTCATATGGACAAACACAGATATAAAGACACTCACACACACACACACATGCACACACATGTGTATATACACACATGAGACATGTGTGTATATACACACGTCTCTTGCATATACCCAAATATTCAGAAGTAAACACACACACACACACACACATACGTGTATTTACATACATGTCTCATGCATATACCCAAATATTCAGAAGTAAACACACACACACACACACACACACACACACACACACCTACATGCATGCACATTTCTCCCACATGACAAAGATGTCCATTTGATGGGCAGGCTTTTGCTCACAATCCTATCACCATTGACTCACAAATGACAAATGATATCTCTACTACAAAGACTTTACTTCCTCAGGACTTGTGAACTGTATGTCCCTCGACAAGTAAAATCCTTTAATGCAATCATATTTTTCTCATCCTCCATCACTTTGATAAGCATCATTTTTAAGATTGTACACTAGACATTTGTCCAAGTTCTTCTCTCCAAGAACTACAACTATCTGTTATTATCTTTCAACCAGTACCTTTCTTCTCTCTTTGTAACACCTTCCATTAAACTCAGCCAATTGTCACCTCTTTGTAATCTAAGAGAATTTAAAAAGCCCTATGGGCACTGCTTCTCCTCCTTAGATTAACAAATAAGATTTTAAAATGCATTTTAGCTCTCGAAATAACAGCAATAATACCACAAATTACGTTGTTAATATAGCAGTAAGTTAAGGTGGTGAGCTGGCAGGATTATTAGCACACCAGCTTAGTGACATTTTGTCTGTCTTTACGTTCCTGTTTCCAATTCTGCTGAGGTCAACTTTGCCTATCATCCTTTCAGGGTTGATGAAAGAAGCACTAGTTGAGCACTGGGGTTTATGTAATCGACCTATCTCCTCTCTGCCAAATTGCTGATCGTGTGCCAAAATTTGAAACTATTTGAAACAAATGTAAACAGTAAAATTACAAAAGATGTATATATATATAGATAGGCGTAGGAGTGGCTGTGTGGTAAGTAGCTTGCTTACCAACCACATGGTTCTGGGTTCATTCCCTCTACATGGCACCTTGGGCAAGTGTCTTCTACTATAGCCTCGGGCCGACCAAAGCCTTGTGAGTGGATTTGGTAGACGGAAACTGAAAGAAGCCTGTCGTATATATGTATATATATATATATGTATGTGTGTGTATGTGTTCGTGTGTCTGTGTTTGTCCCCACAACATCGCTTGACAACCGATGGTGGTGTGTTTAGGTCTCCGTAACTTAGCGGTTCGGCAAAAGAGATCAATAGAATAAGTACTAGGCATCCAAAGAATAAGTCCTGGGGTCGATTTTCTTGACTAAAGGCGGTGCTCCAGCATAGCCGCAGTCAAATGACTGAAACAAGTAAAAGAGAGTAAAAGAGAGTATATATATATATATATATATATATATATATATATATATGCATCCACATATATATATATATATATATATAGATATATACGTATACATATACATATGAGAGGGGCTATTTCAACATGTGAGATCTAAGCTCAGAATGTAGAACAGTGAAACTAAATTACACTAAGTCTGGTAATCATTTTTACCATTTTTTCAATGCTTTCTTAATTAATTGTTATTAAAAGAAAGAAAGCTTCTCCTGTATCTGAAATGAATTGTTGCTTCTCAAAGTGTTGTACAATATTTTATTTTACTGTATTTAGAGTACCTGTATTCTATTAAGCTAATAAAACTTGTTCTTTACTTAAATTACATTTTTATTTTTTCCTATTTCTCTCATTTCCACAATATGCAGAATGTTAACGATAATACTGATGTATATATAAAATTTTAATGAGTTTTCTAAGGTGCCATGGTAATTTAAAAAGTGATGATCAGATATCCAGTAAATTCAGTAAATTCAACCCTCTGGTCCAATTAGTGCTGGATTGGAGGGATTTTAGTGTATTATGTAAGATTTGATGTTAGATTTAACTTACAACTCAATTTGACCTTTCACCTGCTCTTTAGGAGTCTTGTGAAGTTCGTTCTGTTGGAAGAATTCAGACTTGCAGATATTAAGGCTGGCCATCAACCATTTCAATGTCAACAGTCCAGGTGAGCCTGTAGATCTTATGGGAATAGCTGTTCTTCCTTTGATCAACTAACAAAAAAGTTGTTTTTTTTAAACAGCATAAATTGTCTGAATCCTTCTAATCATGATGCATCTGCCATCAAATGAATTTTCATAATCTGTTATTCCATCAGCAGGTAATCACCTATATTTATATTGAGTTATTAAACTGGCTTGAAATTGATTAGAACTTTGGTAGTTTTATGGCTCCAGCTTTGAAATTTCTCACATGTGAATGAACAAATATTAAACAATGCTCATAGACCTTTGCAAAATTTATTGATATTTGTAAGAGCAAGGAAACCTAGATTGAAAGGCTCATTTGTGTAACAAAAGAATAATAGAACTACAGAAGAATTACAGAATAAGTATATTGGAATTTTATGCGTTCTCTGTATGTTAATGATGTTATGAAAAAATTTCTTACAAAAGTTTTAGACAAATTTTCTGTGTCTTATTAATATAGCAAAAATAGGATAATTCATTCATTTACGTGTGAGAACAAGTCGATCTTGGCATTTTAAACCAACAAGCTGCTCATATTATTTCAATTTCATTAAGGCAGTGAGCTGGCAGAATCGTTAGTACACTGGACAGAATGCTTGGTGGTATTTCACCCATCATTATGTTCTGAGTTCAAATTCTGTTAGGGTTGACTTTGTCCTTCATCCTTCTTTTCTTTTTGGTGGGGGGGGGGAGTCAATAAAATAAGTACCAGTAATCGTCTGGCCTCCTCCCACCACCAAATGTTAGGCCTTGTGCCTATAGAAGAAAGGAGAATTGTAAGTATGTTGGACAAAAATGCTTATTGACCCTTCTGGCTCTTTATGTTCTAAGTTCAAATTCTGTCAAAGTCAACTTCGTTGTTCATACTTTCAGGGTTGATAAAATAGAATGATCACTGTGGATTGATGTAATCAACTTAACCATCTCCCTTAAAATTTTAGGCCCTGTACTTAGAGCAGAATGAATAGTTTTAAGTTCATTAAAGGGAAGCATAATGGCAGAATCAATTGAATGCTAGACAAAATATTATGTGTAGTTAGTTATGGCTTTTACGTTTTGAGTTCAAATCATACTGATGTTAATTTTAATCCCTTGTATTCCCAGAGTTGATGAAATAAATACAAGTCAATTTGTGAAATTGGTCTAGTTCACCTAAGTCACTCTCCCAAAAATGTGCAGGTTTGTTCCATTGCAGGAAGTCATATTATTTCCGGTTAGTTTAGTCAAATACATTCTTTCTCTTTGATTACTTTGTGCACTGCTATGTAACAAAGAATGGGAATAGTTCAAGAGAGAATGAAATGATAGAAGTTGGACATAAAGCTGGAACTAACTGGCTAAAGAATCAGCATATGACTAATTTATTTCTTCCAAGTTTTAATATGGTATATTCAAGATAATATACAAGATCTGATTTCGAGTATATAGAAGTTAAATTTAAGCAGAATATTCATTAGACAATGATTACTTAGATTTCATGCCAAGCAATTAAAAATCAATAAGCCTGTTCTACTTGTCAAATGGCTGCCCAATGAAGAAGTTTCTACATACTCCCTTGAACAGCTAAAAATAGCAGCCAATTCTTTCACAAAGCACATTCTCTTGTGTTCAAAAAAGTGGGAAACACTAAACAATGTACTCCTAGACATGCAAAAAGACAAAATAGTCATAGGTGGAATGCCACTGAAGATAAATCTATTTGCTCAGGATTGAATCGGAGCTAAGTAACAACAATTGTTTATGAAGATATGATTAATTTTCACTTGTCTAACTGTAATGAAAAATTATAATGCTCATTTCTAAGTCAGGCTCAACTCCATACATTTTGTGGAAAAAAATTGAATATAATAGAACATAACAAAATACTGTGAGGTATACTATCCATACTGATCCGGTATTTTTATAAGTATGAAGCTTAGCAAAACCAAGAATTTATATCGTTGACACAGGCCTGGCTGGCTCCACAACCGCATGGTTTTAGATTCTGTTCCACTGTGCAGTATCTTGAGCAAGTGTCTGCTACTATAGTCCTGGGCTGATCAATGCCTTGTGAGTGAATTTGGTAGACATAAGCTGTGTGGAAGCTTACCATATATGTATATATATATATATATATATATATATATATATATATATATTAGAGGGATAAATATCCAAATTTACAGGTAAAAATTCAATTAAATTCAATTTATTAAAAATTAAAATTAAATTAAGTTTCGCATGTGTAGACATTTTATTATCTTTATCTTATGATATTTACTTTGTATTATATTATACTTATTTACTGTGCTTTTACTTATTAATTTTTCTATATGTGACAGTGGATTTTCATTGATGAGTTCATGAACCTTGGTTCTTTTCCCTAAAACTGTATATATATATATATATATATATATATATATATATATATATAAATATATATATATATATATATATATATATATATATATATATATATATATATATATATATATACAATACATACATATATATATATATGCATAAATACATACATATATTTACGCATACATACATACATACATACATACACACACACACACACACACACACACACACACACACACACACACACACACATTTATACATAAATATATACAGGTGTTCAGACTCAATTTGACGTTTTTATGTTCCTTTTTTTTTTTTTCAGAAACAATTTTATGTATTGGTGACCAATCAATGGTATTGGAGAGCATAAAGATTCAATTTGTAGTTGAGAAAAAGTTAACTGACATGGAGGGCTGGAAGCCTTCTGAATATTGGAAAAGAGTATCATGATGATTTGCATCAAGTACCAAAATGCAAACATTATGTTTGCTGCTCAATGCTCTGACATGGACAGCAACAACAGAGACTACAAAACTGTGCCTAGTAGGAAAGGACACAGCAGTTGCTCTGATTATGTCTGCATACTAGAATTCATCCCCACTTCTTTGAACAGAGCCTTTGGCTCAATTCAGATGGCTACATGAAGCTGTTGGAGACTGTGATCAATTCTTGGCTTGGGAGGGTTGCAACTGGCAGGCCATTTGTATCAGCACTATAATTTGGATAAATTTGGATAAATTACTCTTACCTTGGTACAAAACTGTAGCCAAAAACTTAGAACACATATACATAAATAAGTATACACATATGCTTGTATATAATATCTATTACTTTATTGAAGCAATTTTATGTATATCTTAACTTTAACTAGCATATATAATTCTGCTAATTTAGCCATATTATCCACTTATACTGTTTAATAAATTTCACCTATATTGATGCTTACCTTTTTTTGCCTTCTTTTACACTACCTCTTTTTCTTCTCCTTATCCTCAGGATGATAGAAATATATTTTAATTCTTAATTTGTTTTATTTTAAAACATTTCCTTGTGTGCATCTTTTTGTTTTCTGTTTCCTTAAAATCCAAATGGCATTGTATTTAGTGTTATAGAAAATATCTTCATAATGTTTTCGAATAAATGAAAAACCATAAAACCATATTCCTTATTTTTAAGAAAAATATTAAAAAAAAAAAAATAATAAAGTTTTTCTGTGTAAATACTTAATTGTTTCTTATTTCTTGATGAATGAATGATTAAATGATTTCTATATTGGTCTTAAACAGATTTACAGTTGATTAACAAAGAAAAATCTTTTACATTCAATTAACCACACGCAACCAATCAATAGAATGTACAGTCAAATTACTTTCAAACTATCTTAATCTTTAATCATTTACAATGTTCAACAATAGTCTAAATGTTAACTATCTACCTAAATGTCTTCAGAGAAGAGATAGCTTTCTTCTTCCTAACATTGTATTTCAAACAATTTCTATTCACCACATTTCCTCTTTCTGGTAATAAATTTATTTCGGCTAAGACAACAGCAGTTTCTATAAGTGCATTTAAGATTTACTTCAGTGATTCGTACTGAATCAAAATTCTCAACACATGGTTGGCCTCGTGCTAACCTCCATACTGTTTCCTATTCTTCACTATGACCATCACCATTAAAAACCACCCACCCCCTATTTTCTTTCTTCGTTTCTTCTTTTTCCTCCTCTTGTAGTTCCTTTGTTTCTTCCTCATCTTTATTATCATTGTCATCATCATCATCCTCATCATCATCATCATCAACATTGGCAGTTGTCATTGTCGTAGTCATCATTATCATCATCATAGTCACCATTATCATCATTGTCATCATCATCATCATGAGCACTACCTCCCCCACCACATTTCTCATTTATATGTCATGTGTTTCACAGAAAATAAGGAGGGAGCTGGAGTCTTTACATGGTTACTTAATCTGTTTGAAATAGCAGTCAAATGTTCCTGAAATCACAACCTACAGTGTCAAAAAAAAAACAAACATTAAAAATAGAACATCATATTTGAATGAAAAGCAGGATGATCATTGCTTAAATGCCTATGACCATAGAACTGCTTGATTTTGAACTAATCTGAGATTAAACAAAAACAATATCTTTCACATTTGCCAGAACTGAAGAAAAAATAGCATTAACATTCGGAAGGTGATGGTCAACCCAAGGTTATTATAATATACTCCAGCCCATGGTATCACACGGTGGGATTGAACCTAAAACCACTTGGCTATTCTTGCACTTGTAGATATGCTTTGAAAATTGATAAAATCAAACAGCGTGAACAACAACTAAATCATTAGATTTATGAGGGTTGGAGATTTATGGTAACTGAGGCTGATGTATATATCAAGACAAACTTGAATAAAAAGTGATATGAAGGAATGATAACCAAGGAAACAGAGAAAAAGAAAATGAAGATACCTGTTGAACTGATGCCATCAGAAGGAAAATCAAAATAAAACAAAAAGTAAATAAATAAAAAAGATTAAAAATATGAAGATTTCTTCGATAAAAGAGGTTAAAATAAAGGTAATGATGTCATTGTTGCTATTGATGTTCATGATGATTTAAATAAGATAATTTTATTTTCATTCAAGCATTACACTGACGTGATCATCAATTTATTGATTATACTACAAGAAAAAATATTTTATATGCATACTAAGTGATTTCTGTAAGAATTCTTCTAATCCCTAGTAATAATCATATGAAAGCGGGTAATATAATATATTTTACTTTTCCTTTTTTAGTAAATTTCATTTCTAAAATAACAGTGATTGAACATGTTGGCTTTGGTTATGTCTTCTAACTGAATAATTAAAATAAATAAATAAAAGAATAAATAAAAGAAAATAAGTCATACATATACATTAAAAAAAAAATTATTCATGAGTATCATTGCAGTGATTTCTTATTTCATTTTATGCCAAGTCCTTACATTATAAACATTTTCCAAAGTGTAATCTACTTTTAGATTTGTTCTTATTTTTTCTCTTTGTGTTGAAATATAATTTTTCTTGAACCTCAGGAATTTTGTCTTTTTCTATGAAACACAGTTCCACATGTGAAAATTTTATTCATTTTCAAAACTGTTTTATTATTATTATTTTTTTTTTTCAGTACAAATGGCATTACTTGTTCTTTTTAATTTCCTTCTCCAAATAAATTTCTCAGAGCCATTAATCTAACAAGATGAAATTAATGGATAGAATGTCTTACATGAATGATTATATCAGTATGGCAAGATTCAACTTGATATTTTTCCTCCAAGTATTTAGAAATAACAAGAGTGTTAACTTCAAAAAAGAAAAAAAATCATACTGTATCTAACAAATAACTTGATCTTATATTCATATCTTTGTTGTTTCTTTCTATGAAATTTCTAATTGGAAGAGAGACATAATTCACAAAAATACTCCAAGAAATTAAATTTAAACTACAATCCTGATTTACAATCTTTGGTTGAAATATTGCCAAAAAATCTGTGAAGATCTTTTCATGAAGAAAGAAAAAAGGCACAATCTTCAAAATGTGAAGCAGTTACATTATTATAGCCTTGGACTTTTATATAAATAACTGAGATGGTTTCTTTTTATGTAATTCTTAAGATAAATCATGGTTGTTGCTGTTCCCCTGGTGCTCTGCCTTCATCAAGCAGAACTATGGTCAAAAGTATCCTAGCTGTTACCATCTCCTATTTTTAACTCTTTAGCATTTAAACTGGCCATATCTGGTCCAAATATTCTGTCTGTTTTATGCTCAAACTGACCAGATCCTGCCTTTAACACCTACTCTACAATGTCACTCTAAAATCAAACGATCGCATAACCAAAATCTTGAAGTTTCAAGATAATGCATGATTAATTCAAAGCAATGTGAATAAATAAGCATTACATTTGACAAAATAAATCTGAATGCTAGAGTTAAGGATATGTTTGACTACTTTATATTATTTAACCATAAGTTATGATTTCAGGGTGATTTGAATATTATTTTTGCTGATAGCGCAACCATGTAGAAACTTCCTTGTTGAGTGGCTGTTGTAAATGCATCAAGCTATAACATTTCAATTTTCATTAAAATTGATTATATTTATTTAGAATTAGCTTTCTGTAATTACAAAAATTTGTTTGCTGATGTTGGATCAAACTGTTTTCACATGGCTGTTTCTCTGAAATACTATGGATGTTGTTTATAGAAATATTTTCTGTTTAATATAGTTTTGTACATTCTTGTTAACTGGAATCTCTGGTCTCTCCTTTGACAGAGTCATGGATATTGTACTTGTATATTTTTTTTATGGTTTTGGTAAGAAGCTTGCTTCTCAACCACATGGTTCTGGGTTCAGTGCCACTATGTGGCACCTTGGGCAAGTGACTTCTACTATGACCTCAGGCAAACCAAAGCCTTGTGAGTGGATTTGGTAGAAACTGAAAGAATCTTATAGATCTATCTATCTATCTATCTATCTATCTATCTATCTATCTATCTATCTATCTATCTATCTATATCTATATCTATATATATATATATATATATATATATGAGTTTGAATTACGGAAAAATATGGATAAGTACTGTTTTTTACTTTGCTAAAGATTTTCTACTATTTGAAAATAATATGTATTCTTGTTTTTTATATTATTCATTTGGTTTTTTTATTGATTATTTTTAATAGATAACTTATTTAACACTAAATTATTTAGAAGTTATAGTTTCATTTCAACATAATATTAGAACTTCGATTTGAATACTGTTGATATATTTTCGATTATTTTTGATTAATAATATTTGATTAATAATTAATCTTTATTGTTTATAATATCGTTAAAAATTTTTTTTTAATTAAAACTTTGTATATATATATAAAGTTTAATCTTTTATTCTTAATAATTTTTTCTTTCCTAATTTTTTCATTCCTAATTTTTCCATTCATAATTTTTCATTCATATTTTTATTATTACGTTTGTAGAAATAAATAATCTTGTATTTTTCTATTATTCAATTGATTTTTAATTATAATTAAATAAACGTCTTTAGCTTTAAATAGTATAGCTTTAACTATTACACCGGTTAAATATGTACTAATTTTATCTTCATTATTATTTTAAACTTAAACTTCGTTCAAATTGTATTTAAAACAATGATAATTTAAAACAATGATAATTTATGTAAGATGTTTTTTGTATATAATATACATGTTATTATAATGGATGAAGGGATGATTATTGAATGGTTATTATTTTGATATTATGATAATTTTAATAATTTTTCTATCTTTATATAATAAGTATTTCATATTAATTCATTTGGTACTTATTGTTGGTTGAGATATATATAACTAATTATTGTTCTACTTACGATCTGACGATTAGCTATATTTTTGAATAGAATTTATTTTCGATAATTTCAATTGATTTTAATCGATTTAAATTTCCTTTCTATTTGAAAACTAGTTATGAAACATGTGTAATCTTTTTATTATATTTATCTTATGATATTTACTTTACTTTATATTATACTCATTTATTGTGCTTTTAATTATTAATTTTTCTATATGTGATAGTGGATTTTCATCGATGAGTTCTTGAAACTTGGTTATTTTCCCTAAAACTATATATTTTATATATATATATATATATATATATATATATGCATGTATGTATGAATATGTGTGTGTGTTTGTCTCTCACTCACTTGACAACCAGTGCTAGTGTGTTTATATCCCTGTAACTTGTAACATTAGTGGTTCAGCAAAAGTGACTGATAGAGTAAGTACTAGACTTTAAAGCAATAAGTCCTGGGGGGTCATTACATTAGATTAAAATTTCAAAGCTGTGCTCCAGTATGGCCACAAAGAATAAAGATAAAAGATGTCATTCTCAGTCTCCCCACCAAAACCAAACTAGTGAGATTGATTTTGTTGGTGTTCAATTTTAGAATCTGAGTCTGCCACTCTTGGAGAAATGTGACTGGCTTGGTCATAGAAACTTTTTAATGCCATTCTCTTCCAACAAATCAAGGGTCATTTTAGCCATATGACAAGGAGCCCCATCTTCCATAAATAAAGAGTCTTCCTTAATCATTTCACCACTTGAGAAGATTGGAAAGAGTCCTTTCTGCAATATGGACATATATTTATTTGAGTTTATGTTTCCCTCACACTCCACCATTGCTCCAAATTGCTCTCCAGACCATCACAGAATAGCTGCCATGTTTCATTGTTGGCTGCAATCTTTTCACATCAAACTCTTGATCACTGAGTCTCCAGACCGAAACTCAACTATTGTCAGGTAATACAGCAGCTCTGGACTCATCAGAGAATATGATAGTGTCCCAAAATGCTAGTGGCCTCTCTACCACCTCACTGGTCCAATCTTTTCTCTGCTTGATGTTGGCTGGTCGAAGAAGTGGCTTCCTTCATGCTGCACTGCCACAGTAACCAAGTTTGTGGAGATACCTGACAGCTGTTCTGGGACTGACATTAACTTGTTCTGCTATGTCAGAGGCCTTGCAACGAGGATTATCCTCCACACTTTCTTAACAAAAAAAAAAAAGGGTCCAGTCAGAGGTTCCCTGGTTGATCTGGACTCCTTCTCCTCTCTGATGAATTGCACAATCACTCTATTAACAGCAGAAAACAGGATCCCAAGGTTTTCTGTGATTTTATGCTATGTTCACCTTGGTATGGCCTCTTTGAAATTCAGACGGCTCCAAGGCTTCTTTTGTACATGGCATGATTAGGCAGTCACATATAGAACCTGAAACATAAGAATGCCAATTAATAAAAAATGCAAGCCTTTACAAATAGAAATAAACATAAAACGATGTTTCATGGGGTGTCTATTTACTTCTGACATGTCTATATAAAAGAGTAAAAACCCCTTTGGTCATGAATGACCATGGGATTGCACATAGAAAGTTCCCCTCCAAGGCACAAACCCAGGTAAAGTCGTTTATGGAAGACCAGCAGTCACCTATACATACCAGTCTCCCCTTTCCACAACACTGATGTTGTCCAAAGGAAAGGCAAAGACCAATACAGCTTGGCACCAGTGACATCGCAACTTATTTATACAGCTGAGTGAATTGGAACAATGTGAAATAAAGTACCTTGCTCAAGAACACAACACCCAGCCTGGTCTGGCAATTGAACTCACTTTCTCATGTCTAAACACTGAGCCATATGCCTTCACACACACACACACACACACACACACGTGCGCGCCCACACACCACACACACACACATACACACACATACAAATGGATTGAAGGGTTGAGAGTGGAGATCTACCTATCTATATCTTGCTTGCAAGTGCATAAGCACCAAAGAAACAGTTTTGCAAAAACATAATACATACTACTAAGTAGTATACGCTATTAAATCATATTTGCTTGTACACACACATTTATGTGCACACACACACACGCACACACACACACACACACACACAGACATGCACACACAGACACACACACAGACACACACATACACATATATATATATATACACACAAATATACATATTCACGTGTGTGTGCATGTGTATACAACCATATACACATAAGCATATATGTGTTTTATGATACATGCAAGATTTTAGTGTAAACCATATCAAATATGATACCTTTCTCAACACTGAATTGGGATTAAAAATAAAAACTAACGACCCCTAAATCCATTGGCAGAAATAACTCAGTGACATGATGTTTCAGATTAATGCATAATATATATTAATGTGTGTGCATATATTTCTGTGTGTATACACACACACACACACACACACACACACACACACACACCATGTACACATGCACGCTTGCATGCTCACTCACATTGCATGCATGCATGCATGCACACACACATACAGACACACACACACACACATATATACATGTATAACAGATAAGACACAGACTAACACACGTGTACATGTGTAACATAAATATAAGCATTCCTTATCCAAACTATCAAACACTTCTCAAATTCCTTAGTTTTACTCATGAAGATTACCAATAAATGCATGCATATGTACATAAGTTTATACTCATTAGTCTACATTTTGAGAAGTAGAATGATGTGAGTTTTGATTCTTCATTATTGTCCTATGATATTCTTTGTATAAAGATTGAAACATTATGAATAAGTTAATTAAAACCTCACATTAATTTTATGTCAAATCTTTTTCAGAGCAGATAGTTTTATTGAAACAACAACAATAAACTTGATGATTTGATGATTAGCAATATTAATATACCTTCTGTGATTAATTTTGTTATTACTTTAATGTCACTTTTGACTTTCTTTTAAAACAGACAAAAGAAGAAAAAAGAAAATCATTTAAAGAATTCAATGAAAGTAGGAGATTTCATATATATATATATATATATATATATATATATATATGTATAGGAGAATTCACAAAAAAACAACAGACGAAGACAGGTGGTGTAAACAACAAATGGATGTATTAGTATAATGCTCGGGAATAGAGAAAGTCTTTAAGGTTTCGAGCCTACGCTCTTCAACAGAAAGGAACACAGATAGAAATAAGGAGAGAAACAAGGAGAGAAAAAATATGTGTAGTGTATGTATATATATGTATATATATATATATATATATATATATATATATATATATATATATATATATATATATATATATATATATATATATATGTATATATGTATATATATATATATATATATATATATATATATATATATATATATATATATATATATATATATATATAACAAATGAAAGAAAGAAGATGGAATATACGAGAATTTATTATTAATCACAACAATTGTTTCAACACATCAAGCATCGATTCCTCTTGGGTGGGACACTCAACAACTGGTTCAGGAGCATCCTGTGGTGCAGATGTATCTCATCGGGTGATAGATAAATAAAAAAAAATACAACACATTAAAATGACTGTTTCGCAATGTAACTTTCCATTTTGTAGAGAGAAAAACAGCCAGATGGAGAAAATATCTTCATTTATATAGAAGATCAAAAATGAAATCGCAGATGACAAAAAGAGAAACAAACACGCAATCCAGTGAGAAAAGTATTAAAAATAACCATTAATAGATATGGATGTATAAATACCCTCAGGCAAGCTGCATGTCACGAGTACACTCACTTATACAAGCATCCGCAAAAAATGTGAGCACATGCATATGTGAGGTTTGGGGCATTCATATATAGTGTTGAGTCAAAAGTTTTGCAATATATTAGTAACTTATTTGGTTTATTTGTCAAGTTACAACAAAAGCAGCCTAGCATTCAAAGTAGAGGCCATCATGTTGCACTGAAAGAGATGGGCTTCTGTTAGAGGCCTGGGAAACTTCAAGTCACATGAAACCAAATCAAACTGTTTTAAATAATACATGTAACTCCTACTAAATATGTTGTGTGCCCTTTTCTTTCAATTACTTACTCATTTGTATATACATACATACATACAGGGTGCCTGTAAAGTTACAGTACAGTTACTTGTAATAAAGAAATATCATTTATTTATTTATTTATTTATGTACCCTTTTTAAAACCTAGCCAGGCTCATGGGCCCGGTTTCCCGGTTTCTATGCCATATGTGTTCTCCCCAGCTGGACGGGACACCAGTCCATCGCAGCATTGCTCAAGAAACAGGAAGAAAGAGTGAGAGAAAGTTGTGGCGAATGAGTACAACAGGGGTCACCATCACTCCCTGCCGGAGCCTCGTGGAGCTTTAAGTGTTTTCACTCAATAAACACGCACAACGCCCAGTCTGGGAATCGAAACCACGATTCTCCAACTGCGAGTCCCTTGCCCTAACCACTGGGCCATTGCACCTCCATGCATGGTTAGACTAAAAAGGTTTTTAGAAAATATATGTATTACATTAGAAGATACTGTAGCAATATAAGCAATCAATTTCATTTACTACAGTTATAATAAATGTTTAAATTGAGAGCCATTAGCTTCAATGTGTTCTCGACAATATGAAAGCACCCTGTGACAAACTTTGGTACACAAGTCTCAATCAAGGTTAGCAAATGCATCAATAATGAACTGCCGAAGATCTTCAGTACTTCTTGGCTTCCTTGACTTACAGACTGTTCGCAAAATTGAGACCTGCGATCCGGATCAACCTCTAGAAGTCCGTGAATTAGGTGCAGAATGTAAGGTTTCATATTGCAATTTGTAAGTACTTTATGAATTGATGTTCATTTGATACCAATTTCTGAACTAGCACAGCAAATTGGTTTCTTTGGGCTTCTTAGGCCTCAGCAAGCATATCATTTTTGGCCTAACTGTATAGTAACTTTATGGACACCCTCTATATATATGTGTGTGTGTGTGTGTGTGTGTGTGTGTGTGTGTGTGTGTGTGTGTGTGTGTGTGTGTGTGTGTGTGTATAGGCACAGGAGTAGCTGTGTGGTAAGTAGCTTGCTTACCAACCACATGGTTCCAAGTTCAGTTCCACTGCATGGTACCTTGGGCAAATGATTCTACTATAGCCTTGGGTCAACCAAAACCTTGTGAGTGGATTTGGTTGATGGAAACTGAAAGAAGCCCGTCGTATATATATATATATATATATATATATATATATATATATGTATGTATATGTTTATGTGTCTGTGTTTGTCCCCCACCCCCACAACATCGCTTGACAACTGATGTTGGAGTGTTTATGTCCCCGTTCCCATAACTTAGTGGTGTGGCAAAAGAGACTAATAGAATAAGTCTTGCAAAGAATAAGTCTTGGGGTCGATTTGTTCGGCTAAAGGTGGTGCTCCAGCCTGGCTGGAGTCAAATGACTAAAACAAATAAAAGAATGTATATATATATATTACCTTGTGAGCTATTACTCAGGTATAGGCTAGTGTTAGGAAGAGCATCTAGCCACAGGAAAATCTGCCTCCAACCTATGCAAGAATGGAAAAGTGTACGTTAGAGGATGATGATATATGTATGTGTGTTCACATGCATATTTGTATGTACACACACAGACACACACATAAAGCAGTGTGTCATCATCATCATCATCATCGTTTAACGTCCGCTTTCCAAGCTAGCATGGGTTGGACGATTTGACTGAGGACTGGTGAAACCGGATGGCAACATCAGGCTCCAATCTAATTTGGCAGAGTTTCTACAGCTGGATGCCCTTCCTAACGCCAACCACTCAGAGAGTGTTGTGGGTGCTTTTACGTGTCACTCGCACGAAGGCCAGTCAGGCGGTACTGGCAACGGCCACGCTCGAAATGGTGTTTTTTATGTGCCACCCGCACAAAAGCCAGTCCAGGGGCACTGGCAACGATCTCGCTCGAAAACCCTACGAAGGCCAGTCAGGCGGCACTGGCAACGGTCACGCTCGAAATGGTGCATCTTATGTGCCACACGCACAAGAGCCAGTCCAGGGGCACTGGCAACGATCTCACTTGGCTTGCCGGGTCTTCTCACGCACAGCACATATATATCGTCGTCGTCGTTTAACGTCCGCTTTCCATGCTAGCATGGGTTGGACGATTTAACTGAGGACTGGTGAAATCAGATGGCTACACCAGGCTCCAATCTGATTTGGCAGTGTTTCCACAGCTGGATGCCCTTCCTAACGCCAACCACTCAGAGAGTGTAGTGGGTGCTTTTACGTGTCAGCCGCACGAAGGCCAGTCAGGCGGTACTGGCAATGGCCACGCTCATCTCGCTCGAGAAACCTCATGTGTCACCCGCACAAGAGCCAGTCCAGGGGCACCAGCAACGATCTCGCTCGAAAATCCTACAACAACCCCACACAAGAGCCAGTTCAGGGGCACTGGCAGCGATCTCGCTCGAAGAAATTTCATGTGTCGCCCGCACAAGAGCCAGCCCAGGGGCACCGGCAACGATCCCACTCGGAAAGATTTCATGTGTCGCCCTCACATGAGCCAATCCAGGGGCACTGGCAACGATCCCGTCCCGCTCAAAACATTTCATGTGTCACTCGCACAAGAGCCAGTCCAGGGACACTGGCAACGATCTCGCTTGAAAGATTTCATGTGTCGCCTGCACAAGAGCCAGTCCAGGGGCACTGGCATCGATCCCGCTCGAAAGATTTCATGTGTCTCCCGCACATGAGCCAGTCCAGGGGCACCGGCAACGATCTCGCTCGAAAGATTTCATGTGTCGCCCGCACATGAGCCAGTCCAGGGGCACTGGCATCGATCCCGCTCGAAAGATTTCATGTGTCGCCCGCACATGAGCCAGTCCAGGGGCACTGGCATCGATCCCGCTTGAAAGATATCATGTGTCGCCCGCACATGAGCCAGTCCAGGGGCACTGGTAACGATCCTGCTCGAAATATTTCATGTGTCACCCGCACAAGAGCCAGTCCAGGGGCACTGGCAACGATCTCGCACGAAAGATATCAATGTGTCACCCGCACATGAGCCAGTCCAGGGGCACTGGCAACGATCCCGCTCGAAAGATTTCATGTGTCACCCGCACATGAGCCAGTCTAGGGGCACCGGCAATGATCTTGCTCGAAAAAACCTCATGTGTCACCCGCACAAGAGCCAGTCCAGGGGCACTGGCAACGATCTCGCACGAAAGATATCATGTGTCGCCCGCACATGAGCCAGTTCAGGGGCACGGCAACAATCTATTTCTATTTCACTTGCCTCAACAGGTCTTCGCAAGTGGGGTTTAGTGTCCAATTTTAATTTAACCCGATTTCGATTTCACTTGCCTCAACAGGTTTTCACAAGTGGAATTTAGTGTCCAATGAAGGAAGGAAGGTACGCATAAGTGGACTGGCTGGGCCTTAGATTTAGGTCTCACTTGGCTTGCCGGGTCTTCTCACACACAACATATTTACAAAGGTCTCGGTCAGAAGTCATCGCTTCGGTGAGGCCCAATGTTTGAAGGTCGTGCCTTACCACCTCATCCCAGGTCTTCCTGGGCCTACCTCTTCTACAGGTTCCCTCAACTGTTAAGGTGTGGCACTTTTTCACTCAGCTATCCTCATCCATTCTCACTACATGACCATACCAGCGCAGTCGTCTCTCTTGCACACTACAACTGATGCTTCGTAAGTTCAACTTTTCCCTCAAGATACTGACACTCAGTCTAGTATGCACACTGACATTACACATCCATTGGAGAATACTGGCTTCATTCCTTGTGAGCCTACGCATGTCCTCAGCAGTCACGGCCCATGTTTTACTGCCATGAAGCATGGCTGTTCGTACACATGCGTCATACAATCTGCCTTTTACTCTGACAGAGAGACCCTTTGTCGCCAGCAGAGGTAAGAGCTCTCTGAACTTTGCCCAGGCTATTCTAATTCTAGCAGCTACACTTTCAGCGCACCCACCTCCACTGCTAATTTGGTCACCAAGATAGCGGAAGCTATCAACCACTTCTAGTTTTTCTCCCTGGAGTGTGGCAGAAGTTGTTTTCTGCACATTTCCAGTATTTATAGCTCCAGAACATCTGCTGCAAACAAAAACTAACTTCCTAGTTAACCTTCCTTTGATATTGCTGCACCTCTTATGTGTCCATAGCTTGCACTGGGTGCATCTTATAGAGTTACTTCCCACTCCTTTTCTACAGATCGAGCAGGGCCATCTACCTGAAGGGGTTTGTGTTTTGTCTGCCATCCTACTTATGAGGATTTTGGTTTTAGCTAGGTTGACTCTAAGGCCCTTCGATTCTAGTCCATGCTTCCATACCTGAAACTTCTCCTCTAATTGTGATAGTGACTCAGCAATTAGTGCAAGGTCATCAGCATAGAGGAGCTCCTGTCTTGAATTCCTCTGTTATAGCCTGTAGAACTATGATAAATAGAAGGGGGCTGAGGACAGAACCTTGGTGGACGCCTACCTCCACCCGGAATTCTTCACTGTACTCTCTGCCAATCCTCACCTTACTGACAGAGTTTCTGTATATGGCTCGCACAGCTCTCACTAACCATTCTTCTATCCCTAGTTTCCTCATTGACCACCAGATAAGAGATCGGGGGACTCTGTCAAAGGCTTTCTCCATATCAACGAAAGCCAGGAACAGAGGTTTATCCTTGGCTAGGTATTTCTCCTGAAGCTGTCTTACCAGAAATATAGCATCAGTGGTGCTTTTCCCAGACACAAACCCAAACTGCATCTCATCTAAGCTGACTCGCTCCCTAAGCAGTTGAGCTATGACCCTCTCCGTGACTTTCATTACCTGATCTAAAAACTTGATACTTCTGTAATTATTTGTATCTAAAGCGTCACCTTTACCTTTGTAGCAGTTGATTATGGTGCTACTACATCAGTCATTAGGTATGACTCCTTCGTGTATCACCTGGTTCGTAATACGGGTGACTAGGCTATAGCCGACACTGCCAGATATTTTGAGCATCTCTGCAGTGATTCCTGATGGGCCGGGGGCTTTCCCTGTCTTCATACTCTTAATTGCTTTATCTACCATGGTACTGTCAACTCGGATAGCTGGTCCCTCTGTTGGGTCAACATACGGCAGACTCTCTTTCTCCCATTCATTCTCTTTATTAAGCAATCTATCGTAGTGGCTTCTCCAGACCTCTTTCTTTGCAGCCTCATTTAGAGCAAGCGTACCATCATCCATGCGAACACATTTCTCTCCTACTACATCACTATTCTCTCTCCTACACTGTCTTGCGACACGAAATACCTCAAGTCTTTGGTCCTCACGGCGCAGAACATTGGCAAATCTTTTCTTATCTGCCTCCCCTCTGGCTAAATAAACCTGTCGCCTAGCCTTCCTTCTGGCAGATTGGTACAATTCCCTGCTACCACCGTTCTTCCAGTCCTTCCAAGCCTGTGTGTGTATATATATATATCATCACCATCATCGTTTAACGTCCGCTTTCCATGCTAGCATAGGTTGGACAATTTGACTGAGGACTGGTGCAACCGGATGGCTACACCAGGCTCTAATCTAATTTGGCAGAGTTTCTACAGCTGGATGCCCTTCCTAACGCCAACCACTCAGAGAGTGTAGTGGGTGCTTTTACGTGTCACTCGCACGAAAACGGCCACGCTCGAAATGGTGTCTTTTATGTGCCACCCGCACAAGAGCCAGTCCAGGGGCACTGGCAACGATCTCGCTCGAAAACCCTACAAGGCCAGTCAGGCGGTACTGGCAACGGTCACGCTCAGGATGGTACATCTTATGTGCCACCTGCACAAGTGCCAGTCCAGGGGCACTGGCAACGATCTCACTTGGCTTGCCGGGTCTTCTCACGCACAGCACATTTCCATATATATATTTATTTATTTATACATACATATAAAATATATATGTATATATATAGTATGTATGTATGTCTATATATATGATATATATATATGTATACATATATATGATATATGTATATATGTGTGTGTGTGTGTGTGTGTGTATAATATATATATCTTATCAATGGTCTGGAGCAAAAACAGTACAGTAAAATTTTGAAGACCAGAATAGTCTTAAAAGTAAAATATGTACTTTTATTAAAGCCTTCTATAAAACTTTTGAAGTTTAATTAATATAAATATTAATAGGTAGCCCATTTGTGCTGTGTGTACAAGGTTTCCAAATTTAGAAAACTCAAGTTCACAGATGAGTGTTGCCTAGCATTAAAAAAAAAATCTCTTTTACTGGGCTGGTTGTCAAGCTATGTAAGAAAAAGCTCACAAGAACTTTTTATTAGTTGATGTTGGTGTCAGTGGTGGTAGTGGTGATGGTGATATGGGGGGGATGGGGAGGCATTGTAATCATTGTTGTTATTTAATTTTGCTGTTTATACAACTTTCTCTTTTTACATTAACATATTAACAAGATTTATAAACACAAGTGCTATGGAGTTTTAAAAAAATGCATTAAAAAAACCCAATTATTGCTTTCTTTTTCTATTACAAGATTGTTTTTTTTCTCTACCTCCATATTTTGCTGCTTTTAAATGTAGGGTTTTGTTGGTTTTTACTGTATGTTACATATTTTTGAAGCCAGCTTATAGTAATTTTTTTGTTTGTTTGAATGTTAGATTAATTTGGAATTTAATTTCTTTTTCTCTTTGCTGGTAAGCCTATATGATAATATAGACCATTAAATACAGAACTTGCTCATATCAAAAAGAAATAATTGTGTTTTTTAATGTTATAATTAAATTCTTTGAATGTAAAATACAAATGTTCTCATATGGACTCTGAATTATAGTATATAATACTTTATATACTTATATATATATACACACACACACATATATACATACGCAGGCACACAAACATATACACTCACATATACACACACATATATACATACATATATATGCAAGTACATATATATATATATATATATATATATATATATATATATGTATATAAAACACATTTTCATATTTTTCTTTTCTATTAATCATACTGATTATCATTATTATTGATGCTATTAGGGTAGTCAAATGTTAGAAATGGCAGAAATATTAAACTAAATGTTATACACAGCTTACCTTATGTTTTGTACATCCCATTATCAAACCCTACTGTAAGCAATTTAGTCAGTTGCATACCATTTCAAAGTTGATCCCTTATGCCAATTTAAGAATGAAGAACTTAACTAATGATGTTTCCTATATGAATGCAAGGCATGTAATGCATACCCAAGATAGATATAATGAATACAAATAATAGATTTGATTTTAATATAAATCTTTTGTTGTTATCAAAAATAACAGATAGCAATGAAATATTTATGTCAAAATCATACTATACGTAACTTATTTCAATTAATTAGTGTACCAGCTCCTTCATGATCATGTTCTCTCAGACATATGACTTTCTAGCTTGCAAAACCTCAATCCATTGAGTTATTATGTATGGGGTGTAGTCAAGAGAGAGGTCAATGAACTCTCCTATAGCATCATACAATCTCTCAAGTCCACCATAACTAGCACTGTGTCCAATGTTGATAAAGATCAGCTGATTCAGGTATGATAATGCTTCCAACACAATCAAGATTATTTGTACCAATTTGTATACAATTACAGCTTTTCTTTGATGGGCTATGGTCTTTTTCTAAATTCACACAAATGATCTAAAAAAACTGACACCCACTGTATATGACAATCACCATTTTGTTCTTGTTCTACTATCATACTTTCAAATCCTTCATTACTATACCCACTCATTTGAAGGGTTTTGATGACCTCACTAATGCTGGTGCCATGAGAAATGTACTCAGTACACTCTGTAGAGTGTCTGACATTAGGAAGGGTAACCAGCTGCAGAATCCAGGCCACATAGTCCACTGACTCATTGAAATGTCCAACTCATGCAAGCATGGAAAAAGGGATGTTAAATGATGATGATGATGGTGATGACGATGATAATGATGATGATGATGATGATACTCTACTCTTTTTCTCTTTTACTTGTAATATGTTTGTAGTTACATGTGTTCCTTTTCCGGTATAATCTGGTGCATGTCCTTCACAGGATTGATAAAATTCCCTTTTGTTGTCCTAGTGTTTTAAGAGTTACCTTGTTGGTTGGTTGGAATGGGCCCAAATTTAGTGTTCTTTTTGTTGTTTCATTTTATGTTAATTTTATTTTATAATCTTATACTAGACTGAATATAAATGGCAGTCTTTTGTTTCTCTATTAGCAAGAGTATAGCAGGATTTTAGTGGCATCATAATTATTACATTAGTTATTAGACTATGAGTAGAGCAACGGACTCCAGTAATTTGAAAATTAATGTCAACCAAACAGAAAATATCGTCTGCAAAAAAGTTTTGTAATCATACTGATATTATCAAAAGGAATATGATTCATTATTTAATTAAGAAAATTTATGAACTTTGAATATATAAAAGTATAAGCAAGTGTAAAATAGTTTAAACAACTAAAATAATAGTATATCTAAATAACATTCTTTCTTAATACTTTTTATGCAATGGTCAAAGGAAGCAATCATTATCTTACATCAAAGGTGTAGAATGTACCTTCTCAGGTGATTGTTTAAATAAGTTCTTCGTTAGGTCCTTTTGCCATTTCACTCAGTTTGATAATCTACATCCAGATTGATACGTCATTCCCAGTAGTTTATGGACAAAATTAAGACCATAGATATAATGACAGACAAGATACAATTACAATCAAAATACAAAATACATAGATAAAAAAAGTAGACAAAAGAAAATAAAAGGGTCAGGTTGACTATGAATGTTTTTATTCTATCTAAAGATCAGATTATAAGGAAGATGGACTTAAGAATAAAATGAAAAATAAAATAAAACAAAGTGTTAAGAGATAGGAAAGCGATAAGATGGTTAGGACTGACCATTTTAGTACCTATCAACTGTTACTTGTTTCTTTTTGGAACTCAAATTACCTTGCCCTCCACCCCACATCAAAATAACTGCCCCATTGTAGAACTAGAATAAGTCACTATTTAAAATTAATTTATTACCATTTAGTTTTTAAATTCTTCTTTGAAATGATAATCCTTACCACCCTATGCATACATTAGTCCCATACAACCATCTTGTCTTACATACACACATACACATACATGCATCTTAGTAATTACCTAATTCTAAAGACAGAAATTAAAGTAAACAAAATACAGAGTAAATTTAATATATTACATGGATATATCTTTTTGTATACAGAAAATGGAAAAATATTGATCAACAACAATTGACTTATATCAATTATTACTTTTTAATTCAATACATTATTTATTATTTATTATTATTATTATTATTATTATTTATTATGGTTGCATATGTATGTCCAGGGTTAACATAGGTAATTACACTGGTAGTATAACAGATACTCTTATTCCTCAGATGGTTATTCCAACCTCTTACTCTACTAACCTATCTTTTGTATATGCACATATGTATACATCTTACGTACATTAACACCATTTATAAAATACAGAGATAAATAATAGCAATCTACAAAGTTATTACTCGAATCTTACTCAACTATATACGTATACTTTGTTTTTGCATTTGGTTTGCAAAATTCTTTATGCGAATTTGTGAGTTGAAACAAATTTTGTTGTATCTAGGGAGAGTCATTATAACAATATTAAAGACACATGCACTGGTTCAAGTCCACTCCTTTATTATTAGTCAGCTGGTTAAATATCTATCCAACTAACTAATCGATTATTTGTTTGTTTAACTTGTTGATTAAACAGTTGGTCGTTTGTTTTGCTTTTTGATTTATTCGTCAACAGTGCATATGTTATTAATATTGGCATAACGACACTCCCTAGACACAACAATATATACATAGACATATATACATACACCCACATGTCTTGTAATAGTAGAATGCTGCTTATATGATGCCAATGATTTCAGGTGAATATTTTTGCAGTTATTCAATCATAGTCTAAATAATAGTGGCAACACAGTCATCTAGTTAGAAGAGAATTCAAACAGGATTTAGTGGTGATAGAAGATACAAAGACAAATAAGCTAGATAAGTGAGTAAAAGGAAGCAATCATTTGGGGACTGTAATGTTGATTAACTTCCTTGTATTGTATATTGGTTCTAACCAGAGATGTTTCTGACAGAGTTAATATATAATATATGAATATTTATATATACAATATATAAAATATTATACAGTTATGCAATTGATAATTGATATACCATCTGAATATTTGTACTGAAATAACATAGACACAGGCATAGTTATGTGGTAAAAGTTTGCTTCTCAACTACATTACTCCAGGTTCAGCTCCACTGTGTAGCACCTTAGGCAAGTGTCTTCTACTATAGCCTTGGGTTATAGTAGCAGATTTGGTAGATGGAAACTGAAAGAAGCCCATTGTATATATATATATATATATATATATATATATATATATATATGTGTGTGTGTGTGTGTGTGTGCATGTACTTGTCCCCATCAGTGCTTCACAACCAGTAATTTAGCAGTCCACTCCACCTCCAAATATATATACATATAAATGTAAATGCTAGAATAAGTACCAGACTATAAAGATAAGTACTTGGGTAGATTCATTTGACTAAAATTTTTTCAGGTGAAGCCCCAGCATGGGCTGCAGTCTAATGGCACAAGTAAAAGGTAAAAGATTTGTGTACATACAATATATTCATATTCATAGTACATCATGTGCTGGATAAAATGTTTACCAGTATTTTGCCTGCAGCAGCATTCTGAGTTCAAATTCTGCAGCGGTTGACTTTGCCTTTCATCCCTTCTGGGTTGATGAAATAAGTACCAGCTATGTACTGGAGTTGATGTAATTGACTTGGCCCACCCACCATCACAATTTCAGGCCTTGTGCTTATTACAGGAAGGATTATTATTGTTATTATTTTTAGTTTCGTTGTCTGTCAAAGTTCTTGCCTCACATATTCTGTGGCCTCTTCAGTGGCTCTTGGTCCCATGTGTCATATTTCTGTGAGGCAGGACAAGAGGAGATACATATTGGATATAAAGTCACTGAAGAGGTCACAGTATGTGTGACCAAAGAATTTTGACAGACAAATAAAATAAAGATAATTATAATAAAACTTAACTGAAAATCAAATAAATAGTGCATGCATGCAATTAGCAAGAAATGACCATCGCTGAGCACAACAGTATCTGTTTCAACACACGATTTCACATCAAGAATCTTGCAAAACAAATATGTGAACAGAATTAAATTCTTTTAATTGTATACTTTTGCATTTTGGAGAATAAATTTTCTCTTCCTTATCCTTATTTAACTAGTTGTTATGTTTGTCATCATCATTGCAGCTGGCATAATCATCATCATTATTCACATTACCCTTCTTCTCCACCTTTTCAGCTTGCAACAAAAAAATAAACCTCTTTACATAAAGTAAGTAGCTCTCATCTTTTGCTATGTTCCAAATTGGATATTTAAAAAAATTGAACGGAAAAAAACTATAGTTTTCAAATAAGTGGAAAAACATTGTTTCTTAATATTTATAAAAGAAAACAAGATGGTATTTTTTCTTTCAAATAATTACCCATTTCAAGGTTAATCCTATTTGAAGCTTTTTAATCATGACAGTGACAAGAACAAACCATATCAGTAACAAGACTTTTATTCTTAACATGATGGCAATATTTCAATTTCATATGGTGATCTGATTGTTAAAGTAGGAAAATCTACTATGGATAAACTGTTAAGATTTCAATGTAATTGATATTAGATATTATAAGCATCAATTTGAGATGGAAAAGGAGCAACAGAACAACTGTTGGGACAAAAATCAAGTATTTATAGACAATGAGCATCTATAATGTCTTACATTATAGAAAATCTATTATCTCAAAGACTATATATTTTATGTGTCTACAAATAATATTGATGATGATGATAGTAATGGTGGTGCTGATGGTGGTGATCACACATATTGAGAAGAGCATTGTCGATGTGAGAACAACTGCTAATGATGTATTTTAATTTTTTTCTGCATAACTTTACTTCATTTTGCAAATGAACAATCTGGTGTGTTTATTTCAATGGCCTATTAATGTATGCAGTGTGTTTCTTTGCCCAAGGAGCTGGGTAGATACTCAACAAGTATTGGAAGCAAAACTGAAACAAGAAGAAAACCTAATAATAATAGTCATCATCATCATCATCATCGTTTAACGTCCGCTTTCCATGCTAGCATGGGTTGGACGATTTGACTGAGGACTGGTGAAACCGGATGGCAACACCAGGCTCCAGTCTGATTTGGCAGAGTTTCTACAGCTGGATGCCCTTCCTAACGCCAACCACTCAGAGAGTGTAGTTGGTGCTTTTACGTGTCACCCGCACGAAAACAGCCACGCTCGAAATGGTGTCTTTTATGTGCCACCTGCACAAGCCAGTCCAGGGGCACTGGCAACGATCTCGCTCGAAAATCCTACAGGAGCCAGTCAGGCGGTACTGGCAACGGCCACGCTCAAAATGGTGCATCTCATGTGCCACCCGCACAAGAACCAGTCCAGGGGCACTGGCAACGATCTTACTTGGCTTGCCTGGTCTTCTCACGCACAGCACATTTCCAAAGGTCTCGGTCAGTAGTCATCGCCTCGGTGAGGCCCAATGTACGAAGGTCTTGCCTCACCACCTCAGCCCAGGTCTTCCTGGGCCTACCTCTTCCACGGGTTCCCTCAACTGTTAGGGTGTGGCACTTTTTCACGCAGCTATCCTCCTCCATTCTCACCACATGTCCATACCAGCGCAATCGTCTCTCTTGCACGCCACAACTGATGCTTCTAATGTTCAGCTTTTCTCTCAAGATACTTACACTCTGACGGGTATTCACATTGACATTACACATCCAACGGAGCATACTGGCTTCATTCCTTGCGAGCTTACGTATGTCCTCAGCAGTTACAGCCCATGTTTCACTGCCATGTAGCATGGTTGTTCGTACGCATGCGTCATACAGTCTGCCTTTTACTCTGAGTGAGAGTCCCTTTGTCGCCAGCAGGGTTAAGAGCTCTCTAAACTTTGCCCAGGCTATTCTTATTCTAGCAGCTACACTTTCAGCGCACCCACCCCCACTACTAACTTGGTCGCCCAGATAGCGGAAGCTATCGACTACCTCTAGTTTTTCACCCTGGAATGAGATAGAAGTTGTTTCCTGTTTGTTTGCAGTCTTTATTGCACCTGAACATCTGCCACAAACAAAAACTAACTTGCTAGTTAACCTGCCTTTGATGTTGCTGCACCTCTTATGTGTCCATAGCTTGCACAGGGTACATCTTATAGAGTTACTACGTACTCCTTTTCTACATACTGAGCAGGGCCATCTGCCTGAAGGGGTTTGTGTTTTATCTACCTTCCTACTTATTAGGATTTTGGTTTTAGCTAGGTTGACTCTAAGGCCCTTCAATTCTAGACCTTGCTTCCACACCTGAAACTTCTCCTCTAGTTCTGATAGTGACTCCGCAAAATTAGGGCAAGTTCATCAGCATAGAGGAGCTCCCAGGGGCAACCTGTCTTGAACTCCTCTGTGATTGCCTGGAGGACTATGGTAAATAAGAGGGGGCTGAGGACGGAACCTTGGTGGACCCCTACCTCTACCCGGAATTCATTGCTGTACTCATTTCCAACCCTCACCTTACTGGCAGCATCTCTGTACATGGCTCGCACAGCTCTCACTAACCATTCTTCTATCCCAAGTTTCCTCATTGACCACCAGATAAGGGATCGGGGGACCCTGTCAAAGGCTTTCTCCATGTCAACGAAAGCCAAGTACAGAGGTTTATCCTTAGCTAGGTATTTCTCCTGCAACTGTCTCACTAGAAATAAGGCATCAGTAGTGCTTTTACCTGGCACGAACCCAAACTGCATCTCATCTAAATAGTAATGATAATAATCTATATATATATATATATATATATAAATCCTTTGTCTCTCTGTCTGTCTGTTCCCAATGCATTCTCAAATGGCTCAACCAAATCAAATCAAATTTTACATGATAATACTATGAGAGCCTGTGAGTGTCATTTGGATTAAAACAATCCAGCATTGGCACTAGTTATTCTGCAGCCTTCAAAATCATTTGGACTGGAAAAAAATGAATTCTGTAGACGAGGTCAGAACAGTAATGGAGGAGAATTTTTCATCATGGACAAGTGAATTTTGGAACAGGAGCCTTGCAAGTCTACTTAGATAGATGGAAGAGCATTGTAGAAAATAAGATAGAGTATATTTTAGATTAAAAATGAACTTTATTTATCATAATTTTGAAAAATAAAAGAAGTGTAAAAAAACTGCATTATTTATGGGATGACTCAATATGGATGTATGTGTGTGTGAGTAGGTTTGTATGTGTGCATGTGTGTGTGTGTGTTTGTGTGTGTGACAGCTGATCTGTACTAACGAGCATTTGGCTAGCATGACACAGAAGTGACCACGTCTCTGCTGTATGACACCAATAACTGATGAAGGGATACATCAGCTGGAATAAACTGCTGTCAAAACAATATTATCTTCCTGTAACACCCTATGAACACATATAAGCAATCACATCCTATCAGCCACTGACTCATACACACACTGTCTTTTTAAAAAGAGGACCCTGTTTAAAGGAATAAATGTAAAAGAAAGCGGATTTGATCATTCTAAGCATGTCTTTATAATATTTGAAGTCAAATTTTTAGAAGATAGTTTGTGATCATATAAGAGGAAATATTGATACAGCTTCCTACAATATATGATTCAAAACTGTTTATCTTCAGAACACAATCACTAACATGAAAGAATATGTGGTTAAATATAAATAAAGCTGAATCATGGTTTCTAACCTGGCTAAATAGAATGCAGAAATTCTTGCTTTCATCTGTTGAAATGATTTTTTTTTTATATAAATAATTCAGCTTAAAAATGAGTATTCCTTTTTAAATTTGAAAGCATAAAAATTGCTAACACATTTTTTTTTATCTAAAGAAATTGGCCCAGTACATTCTGTTTGTCGATTCTTTAGAGAGTGATTCTTTTTATTATTCGTGTCTTGAATTCTGAGAAAAATTATTCTGATGAAAGAAATTATTGAAAAAGTAAGTATTAGAATTCATATGAACTATTTTTTTTTTACTTTTCTTTTTTTTAATTAAACATGTCATCAATGAAATAAATTTATTAAAACATATATATTAAAAATAATGCTTGATTTTATTAAATATATATAGAAATGAATTTCAAAGAATTTTGATTATTTATTGGATTTTTTTTTAGATAAGACATTGAAACTTTTGGCAAACCCTAAATTTATATTTCAAAATGAAGCTGTTAATCTTGTGAAATTCCCAAAAGATTTGCATTTCATTTTGTTTTATATTAGAGGGATACCAAGTTATGACCAGGAAAGAAAGCATTTAGCTGTTGGCTGATTAGCTGAATTTGAATCTTGGGAATCATGGTAATTAATATTTTCAACCCATAGTTTACCTTATTTGTGACAGAGATACATTTTTGATTTGTTAGATCGTAAACTGGAGTGTTATGTAGATGACTCCTTAAGCGCAGCTTTAAAAATTTCAGACATTTAATTACTCAAACTTATTATGCTTCTGGTTACACATACATCTGTTATTTGAATTCACTGTCATCCACCAATTTTGTTTGAGCAGGTGACAACCAAGAGCACAGCATTGACAAACTTCAAGATAGGTGAAATGCATCTTTTATTCTTATGAATCACAGCAACAATGATATTTGTCTCACTGTGATACACATTGTGTTTGTAACACAGCAAGTGTATGAAGAGATTTCATCTCGGAAAATTCCATAACATCATGCCTTCTAACTGTATATAGATTTAGTATGTTATGCAGATGATGACAAACCACATAATTTTCTATAGTATTGGTCTCTAACAGCAAGAGCACCTGTGTGAAATGCTTCACTAAACTGATAAGTGACAAGTAAGGGTTAAGAAGTTGATTATTTGAAAAACAAAACTGAGAAGATTATTGCTTCATTAAAGTAAAAGCTGAACAGAAATTTATATTGAAAGAAATGTATTTGCTATTTAGGGAAAATTAATAAATATATCTAGCAGTTTTTCTTTTTAAACAGCATTGTATAATTTTTCATGCTAGCAGAATTTGGATGTTCCTGAAAACTCATTTCCTGTCAGTACACAGTTACACTATTTCATTCATAACCTTGATATTAGAAATATCATGGATAACCCTGATATTAAAAAAAAATCCTAGTGTCATAATAAACCATAAAAGTTGTAAGTTCAGACAATGCATCCAATAGAATGCCTAAAATGTAAAATTCTCTCTAAATTATCTACTTATGAAGCCATTTTGGTAGTGAGGGACTACAGTACATTTCTATGATTTATGAAGAAAAATAATTACATTTCTATAAAAGAAAAGACAGCCCTGATAAGTTAATAAGATTGTTCTATTAACTTGATCAATTATCTCTAGGGTTAAAAGGAAGTTACACAATGGACCATTATCTTGATTTCTTCCCAAATAGCTAAATTGGTTATTTTTTCCCCCTTTGAAAATGATCTTAATATGAAAATCTGTCTTTTGAATAGTTCTTATCAGAATAAACATGTCATCATGGGTACATTTCCATTAGTCACCAAAAATGCTTCTTGTTATTTATTTAATATTTTATTTTAACTGGTCTCTTTTGGGATGTCAACAGAAGCCATTTTAAATCTTGATTTATTAGTCAAAATATTTTTCACATTCATAGCTTCATTATGTCCCTTCAAACAGTTTGCTCCTGTTAATAATATTGTACTCTACTTTCTTACATTACTCTCATATTTCTAAAAAACTGTGAAATTAAAATATTTTCTTGCAGTAAACACCAGATCTTTTTCCATGTTCTGAATATGAATAAATAGCAAGAACTGTGTTTATTGTTAAAACATAAAATACATTAGGAAGCCTCATACATCCACTATAAACACATAGTGTTTCATGCTGCTTCAATGGAAACACACATACATTCACCATAAACACACACATCTCTACATTGTTTCATTGAACATGGATACACATTCACCACAAGCACAGACACTTGCACAATGCTATATGGAGAATAGACATGCATTCACTTAAAACGAACATATTGCAGATCTATATATTGGGGACACATGACATGCATTACATCATGAACTCATCATGTTTGCACATTATTATATTAGGAGCACACAAACTTGCATGTCATTATATTGAGAATACAGCATCATTCACTACAAATACATACAGATCTGAACGTTGTTATATACTCTAAATATTGTGATATACCAACAATAGAGTAGATAGGGTGTTGGATTATATGATGAAGAATTCTGAATGTGTCTCCTATCACTAGTTACTAAATCATACCTCATTGATTCACTTATTTAGCAACAGAACTAAGTTGGTAAAGAGAATAATTTGATATGGATACCACCACCACCACTGCCACTACTGCCACCACCACCGCCACAGCCACTGCTGCTGTCACTGCCACTATCAATCATCATCATGATCTCTTCCTCCTCATCATCATCGTCGTCGTAGTCGTCATCATCATTATCATCGTCGTCATCATCGTCATCATCATCATCATCAGCATCAGCAGCAGCATCAGCAGCATCAGCAGCAACAGAAGCGGCCTCAACAGCAGAAGCAACAGCACCAACAACATATGATCATCCTCAGCTTTCTATGCTGGCATGGGTTGGACAGGTTAACCCTTTAGCATTTAAACTGGCTAAAACATTCTGTCTGTTTTATGTTCAAGCTGGCCAAATTTGGCCTCTCATTTCTACCTTACAATGACATTCTACATATATACAGTCACATTTTCAAAATCTCAAAGCTACGAGACAATTCATGATTAGTTCAAGACAATGTGAATAAATAAGCATAACACCTGACACAATAATCTGAATGCTAAAGGGTTAATAAGATCTGGCAAACCACAGGACTGCATCAAGCTCTAATATCAGCTTTGGCAAGATTTCTAATGCCAACCACTTTATATCATGTATTGGGTACATTTTTCACGCCACTGAGACATGAGAAAGCTTTCTCTTTTCTTTCTTTTGAATAATGGAATATGTATGAACTTGCGTTTTCTGGTTGCTAATAACAAAAGCACCAAAGTATAAAAATACTAGCCAAAATACAACTAATGAAGCATAAGAAAAATACAAATGCACCAACAGACCCTTTATATGTTACTCTGGTAGTGTGATATTCATGGCCTGAGATGCATAGAAGACTTATTTTGCAAACTTGCTTTATCTATACTAATGCAAAAAAAAAAAAACAGGCATGAAACTAATGAATCAATCTATATAAATGTGTGTGTGTGCATGCATGCATTTAACACTCAAATATAT
>NC_142929.1:60939399-60959399 GCF_046866305.1 Octopus bimaculoides | reverse complement strand
ACAGCCACTCCTGTGCCTATAGTGGATGGAACATGGCCCATTAGCATAGCCAGAGTGGATATGTATAGAGGCAATTTGTCCTAGGTGATGCTGTTATGGGGGTGGGCAGCACTTTTAAGTTTGCGTTATAAACCTTTATAGGGGTAGCGGGTGGTAAACTTAAGAGTCCTCCCTAGCCTCACACACTCTGGCTATAACACTGTTATGACCATATGATTAAAAAGTTTGCTTTGCTTTTGCAAGGTTCCAGGTTCAATGTCACTGTGTGGAACTTTGACAAATGTCTTTTATCATAATATTGAGGTCAACTTAAGTTTTGTGAGTGAAACTGGGTAGACAAAAATCTATACAGTAACTCAGTGTATATATAGTAACTCATTTTTGACTGTAATTGAAAAATTCAGCCTTATCACACTGTACCACATTGATTTGATCTGAAATTGGTTTAAGGGTGTGTATATATATATATATATATATATATATATATATATATGAAATATAGAAATATAGATGCTAAATCGTCTAACCACATAAAATATTTTCACTTATATTATTACACCACGTGTTGAAATGAGGAAAGCCAAGCTAAAAGAAATTCATAAAAATATAGTTATCCCCGAATCGGTTCCGATTATATATATATATATATATATATATATATATATATATATATATATATATATATATAATCCACGAGAGTTAGGGGTTGAGAATCCAACCCACTAAGGCATAATATTTATCCAATATACTGCTGGGAGGGTACCCAATTATTATTACACTAGTGTTTTACCAAGTGCAATAAGTGGGTGCGGCGACAAGATTCTTTGTTTCTTTCTACCAAATCTACTCACAAGGCGTTGGTTGGCCTAGAGTTACAGTAGAAGGTGCTACTCAGTGAGACTGAACCTGAAACCATGTGGTTAGGAAGAAAATTTCTTACTACATAGCCACACCTGAAGTTCTGTATGCATGTATATTTTCTTCTTTATGTAAGTATGTATGCCTGTGTATATGTATGTGTGCATGTTTATATGTATATGTATAACTCAAAAGCTTCATTATAACATAACACACACACACACCTCACACAAACATTCACACATGCACGAACACACACACATATGTATGTGTGAGTATCTTTGTGTATGCATACATTCATACATACATGCATACATATATATATATATATATATATATATATATATATATATGTATGAATATAAACATTGACTTTGATTCTATTTGTATAGTGTTCTTAGATGAATGGTTGATGATCATAATGATGACGACGATGGTGATGAGTAGTGAGAAGATAATGATGACAATGTCAGTTGCAGGAACAATAAATGTATATTGATAACAAAAGCAAAAGAGCAATGGTAAATATTTTTGACAGGAACTATATTGATGGTCATTATGATAAAGATGATTCAATGATACTGACAATGATAGCAGTGATGGTGATGATGATGATGATGATGATGACGACGACGACGACGACGACGATGACGGCATCAACAATGAAGATGACAGCAATGACGGGGATGGCATGTCAGTGGTGGTGCTGATCAAGGTGATTGTGGTGAGGGTGGTAGTTGTAATAGTGGCATTGATGATGATGATGCTTAGGATGATGATCATGCTGGTGATGTTGGAAATCAAGGGGAAGATGGTGATAGTGGTAGCGATGGTGGTGTGGTGATGGTTGTATTGATAATGATGATACTGATTATGATGATGTCAATCGTTATGGTGATGATGATGATTATGATGATGATGATGATGATGATTATGATGTTCGTAGCAATGATAAAGAAAATAATGAAGACAATGATGATGGGGGTACTGATGACAAAATTGAAAATAATGCTGCTGCTGCTGATGATGACAATATTGACTATGACAACAATAACAACAATGATGATGATGATGATGATGATGATGATGATGATCATCATCATCATAATGATGGTGAAGTTGATGATGAATATATTGTCGATGACATGATGATCAAAGCAATGAAGGTAATTGTTACATGAATTGATTTTAAGTTCATTTATCGTTTTCATATATAGAAATTTACATTAAGAAAATGATACATTTGTTCTGAATACAGACATATATGCAAACATGTGTGTGTGTGTGTGTGTATGTATGTGTATGTGTATATACATATGTATGTATATATTATCAATAATACATGTATCATTATATATGTATAATCTATCTATCTATCTATCTATCTATCTATCTATCTATCTATCTATCTATCTATCTACATATTGTCAAGTATTACCTCTAATTTTCAATTTACCTACGTATCTACATATATATATATATATATATATGTATATGTCTGTATATATATATATATATATATATATATATATATATATATATACATATATGTATGTATGTATGTGTGTACTCGCACACATGTGTGTCTGTGTGTATGTGCATAATATACAGACATTCACACACAGACATGTGTATAGATGTATTCATACATTTATTCAGAGGCACATACATGCTGAGATTTTAAAACTGTTAAATGATATAAGCATACAGACAGATTTGGCAACAATTTGATGAAGAGACAATACAAAAGGGGTGGAGGATATGACATGAAGAGATACTGAAAGATAGAGACAGAAGACAGATAGATAGATAGACAGAGGGAGTGTGAGAGAGAGAGAAAGAGTAAGAGAGAGAGATAGAGAGTGAGAGGGAAAGAAAGTGAGAAAGAGAAAGAGAGAACTATCTTTTAATTAAACATATTTTCAGCTGTTTGATTGCCTGTTATTGATTAAAAAGAAATTGAATTCTGTTGCTTTTCTTTGCTATTGATCTTTCTCACTTTTATGTGGTGTTGTTTTTCAAGTTAGCTTATGCCCTAAATCTGACACTCTCACACACACACACACACACACACACGTGTACATGCACATTCCTATGCAAACACATTCAGTTATTGTTATTATTTTAGGTACATATACACATGTAGACATGCATACACATAGTAATTATTGTTACTGCTTGCACATTTGTGCATATGCCCACATATGCACATACATATATACACATATCATTGGTATTGTTGGTTTCTAAATTAACATAAATAATATATTGGTTTGCTTTTATAGTTAGTCTATAGTGTATATATACTATGAAGTATATACTACCAAACTGTCTAGAATTGATTAGAGGCAGTTAGGAACCAAATATTAGCAATGAGGTTCTGTTATATAACATTGGTTGAGAAGTTTTTGTTATTAACTTAAATGAGACACTGCCCTCCTCTCCTCTCTCATTAAAAATAAAGAAATAAAATAAAATTAATTAATTAATTAATCTCAACACATTCTAGTTGTTTTAAAATAATTAAGAATTTTCTATATTCTCTTGTTATTGATGTTTAGGCCAAGTTCATCCCTGATTCAGTCGACCTTATGATCAAAGGTATTCTTGTCATTGATGAACCAGTTCACTTTTCTAAACATAGAATATCTAGGACAACACAACTGAATGTGTACTTCTATTTTTTAAGATGAGAGTGTGTGGTTTTCGAGGGCAATTTTGTGTCTATTACTAGTAGGTTGAGTGACCATGTAGAAGCCCCCTTGTTGGTTTATGGGCTCCTTGTATTCTAGAGCAGAGTGACTGTGAAGTTAAAGTGGAAAGAAAATGAAATTTCAGGCCTGTTTGTGCAATGCAATCCATAATGGGTACAAGTATAGCTGTATGGTTGAGAAGTTTAAGTCACACATAATTGGTTTCAGGTTCAATTCTGCTATGTGGCATATTGGCCAAATGTATTTTACCATAGTTTCAGGTCAACAAAATCTTTATGAGTGAAATTTGGTCACCAGAAACTGTGGCAGCATATCAGAAGTATTGCTCCTGTTCTTGAGTGGCAGACTAAGTATATCACTTGATTTAACATTACCACGTGGGCCTTGGTAGACTTTAGCAGAATTCACTCTGTTACAAGCATTTTGGAAGGTTTGTGGTCTGGAGATAATTTTTTTTTCACTCTCTTGGAGGCCCTTTAACCCTTTTGATGCCAATCTGCTTAAGACTTGCCACTGGTTCGATGATATGAAAATTATGTCTTAAAAAATTCTAAATTAAAATCCTCTAGCATGATCTCATGCTTATTCATTTTCCTAACACTAACTTTATATTAAAAACAGTGATTTTACTAGATTCATCATCATCATCATAGTTTAGTGTTTGTTTTCCATTCTGGCATGGGTTGGACAGTTTCACAGGAGCTGGCCAACTGGAGAGCTGTCCAGGCTCCTTTTATCTGTTTTGACATGATTTTTATGATTGGATGCCCTTCCTAATGCCAACCACTATACAGAAAGTGCTGGGTAGTTTTTACATGCTACCGGCATGGGTGCTTTTTACATGGCACCAGCACGAATGCATTTTGTGTGACACCAGCATCTACAAGACAAAGACCACTCAGCTGGGAGAGGGAGTGGGGATATTATTAATTATTTTATAAACTAACAGAAATTAAAGCAATGTATTTCGAAGGAAATATTGTAATGAACGTGCTTAAGTGTTTTGGGTGCTGTTCTTCCTTGTCTGGGTGCACAAATACAAATCTGTTTGATAATACAAATCTATAACCTTTCAATTCTTTTTCTTCAAAATGTCCTACTCAAAGTGTAAGTACTTCCCTCTCACCATGGTATTCTTTTATTCTTTTACTTGTTTTAGTCATTTGACTGTGGCTATGCTGGAGCACTACCTTTACTTGAACAAATGGACCTCAGGACTTATTCTTTGTAAACCGAGTATTTGTTCTGTCAGAGTCTTTTGCCAAACTGCTAAGTCAAATGAATGTAAACACACCAACATCAGTTGTCAAGCAATGGTGAGGGGACAAACACAGACGCAAAATATATATATATATATACAATGAGCTTCTTTCAGTTTCCATCTCCCAAATCCACTCACAAGGCTTTGGTAGAAAACATTTGCCCAAGGTACCATGTAGTAGGACTGTACCTGGAACTATGTGGTTGGGAAGCAAGCTTCTTACCACACAGCCACTCCTGCACTTATAGAAGTTTATCTAATATATCAGACTTTATTTATCATTCCATTGCAAACCATCTACCCTATTATATTGCTTCTGACTTCAGTATAGATAGGCTTAACCCTTTAGCATTCAGATTCTCTGTCAAATGCGATGTTTATTTATTCACATTGTTTTGAATTAATCATATATTATTTCATACCTTCGAGATTTTAATGATAGGATTGCTTTTTAATTTTAGAATGATATCGTAAATTAGATTTGGGAAGCCAGATCTGGCTGCTTTGAACATAAAACAGATAGAATATATGGGCCAGATATGCCAGTTTAAATTCTTAAGTGTGAAATCTCTAAATTTACAAATGAGTAATTGAAATAGAGGTCAGTAAAACCATTGTCCCATCTACTTATAAGTAAATATCAAACCCTTTATCTCCATTCAGCCCATATTAGGTGAGAACAAAAAAGTTGGAAAGGGTGGATTAAAATATTAAAACAATGTAATTTTATAAAGATACAGAGTATTAATTTCAATTAAAAAAATAAGACAGTGTGTTTATTTTCTTTAGAATTATTAGTGGTTATAAAGATACTTCAGTTATTTGATGGATTAAAGGAATATTCTGATTTATTGAGTAACTGCCTATTGAAAAATATGCATGAAATAGATGTACAATGAAACAATATTGCTTCAATGCTTCACCTATTCCATTACATATTTCACTTCTTATAGTAGATTTGAAATATTTTTCTCCCCACCCTTTTATTATTTTTGAGGGGAATCTTTTATGTCTTGCTGTTGTTTTTTTTTTGTTTTTTTACTATTATTATTTATCTGCAGAAAAGTTGCATTCTTGGAGAGATTTGGGGTAGATATATCGGTTGTTGACAGATAAGAAAGAACAAATAGTGTGTTTATCAATGTTGTTGGTTTTTTTTTTATTTCTAAACAATTTTGCTTTAAATTCCCAAAGACATAAATATTTTTGTATTTTTATTTTTAATGAGAATTGTACAGTAATAAATAGCAAGACAGTTTGTTTTGTGTTTTGCCTCTTAAACTGATACATATAATGTTCAAGATTTGATATATCTGTCATGAGAAAAGAAATAATTTTAAATAATTACTTTTGTTATTTTTCTATGAGTTGAAAAATTTGTCATTAATGTGAGTAGGTTTTAAATTATTAGGTAATTTATTATCGTCATTTTCACTTGTAATTTAATATTCCTTTACTATTTAGAAATTTTTAAATACATTACTAGGTTGATACACATAGTATAGATTAAAATCTGAATTATTAAGAAATTCATTTATCTTTAAATGTGAAGTGTTAAAACATGTTTATGAATTTTAAGGAATCAATCATTTATGGACTTTAGAATAGCATAGAATGATCTCTGAAAACTGAAGTTGTAAAAATTAAAAAAAAGGTAACCAATAGCTAAATAGATAAAGGAAATGTCAGCTTATGGAGTTGTTTACTGAATAGTAGCAATAAATGGCTGGGCTAATTTCATTACTGAATCCCAAGGATTCATTGAACTAGTTTTTATCTCAGGTTTCCATACCATTCAGTAAATGTTACATAACTCTCCTTTTAAACTGGAAGTCCATTATAGGTGCATTTTCTTGCTGAAGGAATTGAATTTAGTACTGCTGGTGAATGAATTGTTCTTCAATTCCTTAGTACAGCTTAAGGTTGTAGTAGTGAATGAAAAAACACTTTGCTTCATAATCACTGCATGTGTAGGACATTCATTTTTGAAGGCATGCTTTATTCAATCAGAACAAGGCTGTTAATTGATAGTAGTGAGCAATATAAGTGACTACTTTATATAAAAGAGAATGGGCCACGGGAGTTAATTGTTTAGTTTGTGGACATGCCAGAGTGCTGGTGACATGATCTGCAGTGTCAGTCTTCTGTTTATTGTCTAGTACACAAGCAACTAAACTACATTCATGCTTTTTATGAAAAAGATAATTTGTTAAATTGCCAAACATTTGTAGGATGGGTGTAGTCAATTAAATTGGCCCAAGTATAATGACTATTTAGTTTATCATGACTAGATGTAAAGCAAAATTAATGGTGGTACAATTTGAGCTCAGAACATAAAGGCATATAAATATATACGGCAAGATATTTTGCCTGGCACTCTGTCATCTCTGCTAATTCATTATTCTAGTCTTTGCAAAACAATGGTTTTGACATAAAATGGTAGTAATTAATGGTATTCTATAGTTTGCTACAAAGTCCTTCAGTTATTATTCTGTTTCTGTGAGTGATTGAATACACATACATATATAATGTGTGAATATGCTGTGTATGCATAATGTATGTATATATATATATACATACATGTATGTATGTATATATATATATATATATATATATATATATATATATATATATATATATAGGTTGAAAAGATGTAAAGAAAAATGAAGAAAAATGCCTTCGTTTCGCATAGTTTAATATTTTTTTTATATAAATATATACATATTAAATGGGTATTGTAAAATCCTCTAAATATCTTTTCCAGTTTTCTATTATATAGTGGTGGAATGGTAGTCCAAATTTTTGGAGTGAGAGTTCATACAATAATGGGTTACTTTGAATCTACCTTGTATGAACTCTCACTCCAAAAATTTGGACCACCATTCCACCACTATATAATAGAAAACTGGAAAAGATATTTAGAGGATTTTACAACACCCATTTAATATGTATATATTTATATAAAAAAATATTAAACAATGCGAAATGAAGGCATTTTTCTTCATTTTTCTTTACATCTTTTCAACTCATAATTTCACCACGTGTTGTTTACTGAATCTCCAGTATTCTTGCTACTTATATTTCTATATATATATATATATATATATATATATATATACACACATATCTGTATATATATATATATATATATATATACACACACACACACACATATACATATAACACCTACACACATACTTAAACACACACACACTAGAACATAGGACTTTAATGGGTATATGTATACATATGTGTGTGTGAATGTGCTTGTCCCTACCATGACTTGAAAATTGGTGTTGGTGTGTTTACATCCCCTTAACTTAGTGGTTCAGACCAATAGAATAAGTACCAAGCTATAAAAAATTATAGGTGCTGGGATTGGTTCATTCAACTAAAAATTCTTCAAGGTGGTGCCCCAGAATGGCCGCAGTTTAGTGACTGAAACAAATAACTGATAAAAGATGAAGGATTCAAGTGGTCACAAAAGAACATCCTTTCAACAGCAAACAAACACTAAAATACAACAATAGAGAATTAAATAAAAGTAAAAAAAAACTATAAACATAAAAAGCCTGCCTTCTGCTTTATTTTCTCACAATATAAAAATGCAATATCTTTTTATATCCATAATTGTTTTTAAAAATATTTGAAGAATAAAGTTGAAAAATATCTTAACAAAAATGATGATGGGAAAAAAAAAATTTGCTCAAATAATTTATGTGAAAATAATTGCTTATTTTTATTTTTATCCAAATTACAATAGATATTTTATTAATTATTTAATTCACACAATTATTTTACACTTATGAAATATCTAAATGTTCAGGCTATGATCCAAATTGTAAAAGATATATTAAACATTCCAAAAAGCTGTCATTGCTTCAGAATAATATATAGAATAAGACTACGTAAGAACACATCACATTTGACCCTGAAATTGGCCAAGATGTCATCTTTGAAAATAGAAAGTCAGAAAGTAAACTATAGTAGTGTGAAAATACAGAAAAGACTCCATCCAAATTAGTTATATGACAGATTTCTAATGCTGCACAACCAACCAACAGTGGTTCCAAAGACTTTCTCTATTCTCTTCAGGTTATCTTCATGACATAAAGGTGAGAATTCTGACCAAACTGTTCTTAGCTGTGTTCAGGAGAATAGGTTGCATTGATATATAGATATTGGCATTCAAAAAGCTATTTATGTAAGTAAGAATAGCATAACTTAGCAGACAGAGTACTTGACAATGCTAGACTGGACTTCAGCATTCTTTATGGACAAATCAAGGTTCAAACCAAAATCCTTTGACAGCAATAAGAAATGATGATGAAATACAGAGATTTCATGCTGACAGCATCACTGAATATGATATCTATACTGAACAGAACTGGCATTAGCATCCCTGGTGCAGATGACCCTAATGTCATGCAGAACAACACTTTGACAGGTGCAATGTACAAAGAAGAGACATTTGATGAAGTCAGGTGGGGGTTACTATTATCTACATTTGTCTCCACTCTACCAGAGAAATGAACTTCTATAAGAGGCTACAAACCATTGTCTACATGGAATAATTTTCCTTTTCCAAATATATATTTACCTGCAGATGCTTAGATTTAGATGATAGAACAATACTGTGTGTGGGATTTTTAATTCCATGTAGATAGTTATTGTGGCATGGGGATAGTTGAAAGGGATATTTATATGCCAAATATTTTTATATTATGATTAAAATCTAGCAATCAATATATTATAGATCTCATGAAGTGTGATAAATAGCCAATTGTTTGAATTTCTTATAATCTGAAGTATCTGTCAATGAGTGAAAAGTTTCATCGATTAATTATTATTATAATTATTATTATTATTATTATTATGGCAAAGCAATCAATAGAAAACGTTCCTTGGTTGGTAATATTCGACATAAAAAAAAGCATAAAACAAAATTGAGTTAACGGAAAAATAATTCAAATCAACCAATGACATGTATTAAGATAAATAAAATATGTATGGTTGTACTGAATGATATATGTCATAACATTCTTGATGTATTGAAATTTTCCATTTAGTTGGAGAAAGAAAACAAAAAAATGTCTAGGTATCCATTAGTGACTCATGAAAGAAAGGAAATATGTAATTTCAATAAATTAAGAATTAATTAAAAAAAAGTTACTTGTTATATTTAAGATATAATTTAGTCGTGGTTAGCTGGGATTGTGACAGCAACAGAAGTTTCAATTTTATTGAACCTCATTAGTGAAGCATATACAACACAAACTTATTTGATCAATAAACATAGACCTTTACATATAGAAAAAGAGTTACAAATAATCTTTGGTGAGTAGTAATTTGCATAATTAAAAATAAAACTGAGTTAAAGCAAATAATTGACATAAACCAACCAAGTGGCATATGTGGAGGTAAATCAAATATGTAGAGATGTACTGAATGACATTCACGTGAAGTTCGTAATAAATTGAAATTTTCTTCATATCTCTATTCAAAGCATTTTCTTTAATACATTTCTTTTTTAGCAGATAAGCTTTTATCTTGAACCCGTGAACTCAAAGTACTGAAAACATAACACTTAGCTACTGAACAATTTTAATTTTAAATTTACTAGAAGATATATGAACAACTGCCAATATTCTTTCTCCATATCTATGTAAGGAAGGAGTTTATCAGATATATTTGCTGGAAATATCAGCCTGAACACAGCTATATGTATATTGAAAAACATTTTTTCTTTCTAAAGTTCTAAAACTATTTAAAACCTTATGCATAGCCAGATTCTTGGATAGTTAACTATCAGTTAATTAGTAAAAGAACTAATTATCAGTTAAAACTCTTAAGCATCAACAGAATTCTCTTTTGTAATTTTCTAATAATAGTGTTAGGCTGGTTGGATGTATATTTATTGATTGGTATGAAGTTTAGCTGTGTTGTCCTATAATAGACCAGCTTTGAACGTTGTTGAAATAGCATTTTTATGAAAGTTTATTACAATACATAAAATTTTAATTGTGGCTTTTCAGTTGTGTAAAGTGGGGTGCTATAGGTGATTATAGTTTGTAATAACATTACTAACAAAAAGGATTAGCATGGCATGAAAGGCAAGAATAATGCATTGACCATTCTAGTTGAAGGACTATCCTAGTTGAAGGATCCTTTTAACTCAAGGCTGAGCTTCAGCCAAGGAGAACTTGCTGGTATAAAGGATTTGTTACTTGTCCTTTTAAAGTACTGCTTTGATTTATTTACATGCTTTTTGCTTATATAACCACAAAAGCATGGGAACTACGGGAATAAAATTGCAAATTCTCTGATATGTGGTGATATTCCAGCTAGTTGACTGGTTAATGACCAGGATACAGTGCCTGACCTGAGTGTGGTCTAGACCTAGTTATTAACATTGTAAGATTTTGATTCTAGGCCTTGCTACAATAGCATGAACAAATTGCTGTTAATCTCCAAGAATAAGGAAATACTGAGCAAATGTATTTTGTGACATAGAACAATTATAATTTCATCTGATAGACCAACTTGGAATTGGAAATAATTTTCTGAAATTTTTATCACAAGCAATTGTTATAATTAACTGTTTAATTAAATGTGCTAACTTTGAAACTACATGGTTTTGAGTGCTAACCCAATGTGTGGTACCTTGTGGTACTATAATATCAGGATCTCAAGTTGATCAATGCTGTGCAAGTGAAATCTGAAAGCTGTAAACTTTATGGAAGTCATTTACACACACACACTTCTACATAACATATATATATATATATATATATAACAAAGTAAAGTTGTAAAGTACCACATGACTGAAAATATATATGAAAGAAGGTTTGAAAATGCAAAGGTCTTTTAGAGATGTTTATTGATTTGACCAGTTTCACTTTTTTAGCAAAAGATTATCAAAAGTAAAATGTAGAGCTTTGTATAAGCTTTGCTGTGTTAAGAAATGGTTAGCACAAAAGTATTAAAATAAAGTTTTTGATCATACTAAGAAAATGTTAAAAACAGTTTACATGAAAGGATTCAAGAAAGGGAATACAATAAGTATTTTGAGTTCAATAAAAATCGTGTTTTGTTTTATACTATATCTATATACAGAAGGAGATATATTTAAGAATTTACAAAAAAATTGTTTACTGAAAGTATGAGTGGAAGATTGGATTGCACTAAAGAAGAGCTCAAACACCATCTTGAAGGGACATACAGCGATGCTGATAGAAATAAAGTACTCCCAGAAATGCACAGGCTGAAGAAACCACCTGAAACCAAAGGTACCATTCGATTCGAGTGACATCAGATGGAAAGAAATGGATGAGTTCATTAGAAAAGCAAGAGCAGAAAGTTCACCAGGGAATGATGGAGTTAGCTACAATTGCGCTTACAACTGTGTGCACAGGTAAGGGAAATGTGGAAGAAGAAAGACGTAGCAGAGCGATGGTGTATAGCTGAAGGTATCTATTTACCTAAAGAGAAGGAGGCAAAAACACTAGGGCAATTCAGACCCATTTAACTATCAAATACCGATGGGAAAATCATGTTTGGAATTATTGCCAGATGAATCATAAGATTCGTACAGCATAACGGATATGTTAATGAAGTAATCCAAAAGGCAGGGATCCCTGGAATCCTTGAGTGCATAGAACATGCATTTGCCATCTGGGGAGCTATCAACTGTACAAAACAACTGAAGAAAAACCTGTACATCGTATGGCTAGATCTTGCCAATGCATATGGATCTGTTGCACACGTACTAATTCAAGCAGCTATGGACTTCTTTTGGATTCCGGAAGATGTTCAACGAATGCTGTTGTGTTACTACGATAATTTGAGGATGTGATTTACAGCAGGAAAGTTCACAACGGAGTGGCAACAGCTTGAAGTAGGTATTGCAACTGAATGCTCGATATCAGTCATCTTATTTGTGCTAGTCATGGAGATGTTACTAAGATCAACAAACAGTGAGAAATCTGTTACAAAGACACCATTAAGGGTTTTTATGGACGATGCTACTGTATTATCAGAAAGTAGAGAAGCAGGAGATGGAACGTTAGAGTGGTTGGACGAACTAATAGGATGGGCGAAAATGAAATTCAAAGCCAAAATATCTTGAAGCGTGGCTTTTGTGAAAGGAGTCAAAAAAAAAGTGAAATTCAGGATAGGAGGTGAAGATATGCCAACGGTGAAAGAACAACCAGTGAAGAGTTTCGGCAGATGGTACAGAGATTTACTAAATGATAAGAAGCAAAGCAAAGAAACACACGATTTAGTGGAACAAGGATTAATGGCAATTGACAGAACAACATTACTGAAGAAATCTAAATGTTGGATACTGCAAGTTGGACTGTACTTAAGGACAATGTGGCCATTGCAAATGTACGAAATAGCCTCGTGTAGAGTAGAAAGGATGGAACAAAGATGCAGTGTGTTTATCAGAAAATGGTTTGGTCTTCCAAAACCACTGAATATAACTGCACTATATGGAGAAACCAGTGCTGCAACTACCGATAACATCAGTCGCTGAAGAATATAAGGCAGGAAAGGCAAGGACAGTAATGATGCTAAGGTATTTGAAAGATCAAAACAGGGAGGAAATGGAAAGCGGAAGAGGCAGTAAACAGGGTGATGGGAAAGCTAAGGCATGCAGATATAATCAGAGCAACGCAAGAAGCAAGAGCTGATCTAGGGTTGCACAATTTCAAGCCATTTTGCATGAGCAATGTAAAAGAGGTGAAAGAGGCAGTGGAACACGAAGGGAGAAAGGAGGAAGAAGAAGGGCGAAGTGTACATTTGGTGCAATGTAGTCAACAGAGACAGTGCCGGAGAGGGGAGGAATATGTAGTCAGTCGCAGAATCTCATGGAAGGAACTTTGGGCTTGGGAACAAGCAAGGACATCTTTCCTGATCAAGTCTACCTCCGACGTTTTGCCTTCACCGGCGAATTTAGTCCAGTGGAACATACAAACAACTTATGAATGTAGATACGGAGAGAAAGCGGCGGTGAGACATGTTGTATGAAACTGCAGACTAGCACTAGACAGATATACATGGCATCACAATCAAGTCCTTGGTGTCATAAGCGCAGCACTCAAGGAGAAGATTGAGGGATGTAATAGGGGAGAATATCCAAAAGTGGAAAAGCACGGAAAAATATACTTCCAGAAGGAGGGAAAACGACATAAGGCCAGGCCTTCAAATAAAATATACGAGACAGACGAAAGATGGAAGATACTGGGAGCTGGCCGCGGATTTGGAAACTGTTAATATTTCCACTCATAAAAACAACAAATAGACCGGACTTAATCCTATGCAACACAGAATGGAGAATTGGAATTTTGCAAGAGCTGACAGTGCCATGGGAAGAGAACATCGCTAATGCAGAACAACGGAAGGAGAAGAAGTATAAAAAATTAATCGAAGAGTACAGAGTACAGGGATGGACTGTCGAGTATTACCACCTGGCAGTGGTGGTTAGAGGCTTCATTGAAAGGAAAATGACGACGTTATTTAAAGAAGGGTTGCATTTTCAAGCTCAGAGCTGAGAAAAGTAATAAGGAGGTTACAGGAGGCAGTCGAAAAAGCCAGCTTCTACATACATGGCTGAAAGCTATAACATGCCGATTGGGAAATAGCGCCGCTAGTTGAGGCTGACTGACACTTAAGCAGCATCGCTGATTGACAGGTGGGCCAATGTAGCGATCTCGTTCATAGCGCGCCCTCCTCCTGGTTCGAAGGTTTGTACCACCAAACGGCTGGTTGGCTCTGGCTGCAGGAACTGAAACTAACATAACGCTGTTGGAAAGCAGGTTTAGAAGGGCACCCTTCCCCTCCATTGGTCAGTTGAAGCTTAGACAGTGGCTGCTGGAGCCTACCGGCAAGTATTTATAAGGAAATTTGGCAGGATGGTTATTTGCCCGATGACATTCGTTGACGCTGCATCGAAAAAACAAAAGAAAAAAGGAGAAAGAAGAAACGCACTCAACACCAGAGCTGAAGACACCTCTGAAAGGAGGGGATGGCACCATGTCGAAAACGGTAGAGGAGTAGGGGCCGAAACTGGACGTGGTTCCTTCTGATGATGTCTTTAGCCACTGAATCCATAAAGGAGCTGTTGAGTTAGTGAACCACGAAATGTGGTTGGAATTTCTCCTACACACACACACACACACACACACACACACATATATATATATATATATATATATACTAGCTGAATTATCTGGTAATATCCGGAAAAGTGGGGGTTATTTCCAGTTCCTGCTATACTGTTTCATGTCTTATCCTGTTCCCCGTTCAGTTCTCATTTAAATTAGAAACAAATTTACAAATAGACGCTGATGTGTGATAAGTTTACAAATACTGGCAAGTAATACAGTTAAATCATAAAATTGATTGATTGTAATGGTAAGGTAATATCAAATTTGAATTGGTGGATGGCTGGAAGGACGAGAGGATTGACGATGTGTGACTATGAAATGATTGATGATTGATTATTATCAATTTTGCAGAGTCTCTTGATATACTACATTTTAGGTTTTGCTCATCGGAGTCGAGCACAGAGTCAATTGACTTGTAGCTGCAACGCTCATCAGGCAGCTGATCCAGGGGCTTGATATTCAAATCATCCACTGCCACATTCTTTGGTGCGAAGATGGCATGCGTCCTAAGCCAGGTTTGGTCTTTAAATTGAACCCCCAGGTTTTGTTCCATAGCTAAAACTATTTCATTCTTAACATAAATTGTAAAATAGTACACAACTTAAGCTACATGTAAGAATATAAAAACATTCAGAGGAATTGTTTCTTTACATTGCATCTTCAATACTACTTCAATACTACTTACAAAGAATTTTACATCACCTCAAGATTCTAATGGTTCAGAAAAATATTCAATTCCATCTTAGAATTTTCCACAGGGTACTACTAATATTTCTTTCTCTCTCTCTCTCTCTCTCACTCACCCACTCTCTCCCCTCTCTCTCTCTCTCTCACTCGCCCACTCTCTCCACCCCTCTCTCTCTCTCTCACTCGCCCACTCTCTCCATCCCCTCTCTCTCTCTATATATATAATTAAAACACTAGGGTAAAAAAAAATGGATATTAATTAATATCTATTTAGGATCTTTTTTAAAACGGGGGCCACATTTTTCATTAACGAAACACTTTGAAACTTGGAACACTGGTAGAATGTGTCATATAAAACATCTTTTTCTCTTAGTCTTCTTAAAAAAAAAAAGAAATCCATAAATTATTCCATGTTAAAGTTGTCGTATTTCTGTAATTTCAACCAATCACTGACGTCCATTCAGCCGATATACATTAAGCGCCGACTACATAAACAAACGATTCTGAAACAATTAACCCTAACCCTAACCCTAACTCTAACCCTAACTCTAACCCTAGGGTTAGGGTTAGGGTTAGAGTTAGGGTTAGGGTTAAAGCAAATTTAAAATGAAAAAAGCAAATAAAACGAAGAATCGTTTGTTTATGTAGTCGGCACTTAATGTATATCGGCTGAATGGACGTCAGTGATTGGTTGAAATTATCGAAATAAGACAATTTTTTACATGAAATAAATTCGAATAAAAAAATATTTTTCTGTTCTATAACACAAAATAGATAAGTATACGAAGTTTGAAAGTCTTTCGGTACCAAAAACACTACGTAAAACATTAATGAAAAATGTGGCCCCCGTTTTAAAAAAGATCCTCTATTTAATACCAGGGAACAAGTAATTACTATTCATTTTTTTTTACCCTACTGTTTTAATTTAATTAACCATAACTACGTTCTCAAAGTTGGTATATTCGATGCAGATACCATTTTCTGCAGAGATATTTCCGGATTTAGCGCGCAAAAACGAAGACTTTTGAATCTTACCATAAATATAATTAACAGAACCGTGTACACGTGCTCCATTCATGGGGAACAACTAGTATACGATTCTGAGAATTATATTTATTTAACGGTCTGTACTGATGAGAAACAGATATTTTCGGTAAGAAAATTTTAATTTCGAAACTAGTTTACAGATAACTGTATATATTTATGTAATTTTCACTTGTCTTGCCAGTATACGTTTTTGTTACTTCGCTAAATTTCCTTTGAGAACAATTCGGTCTTAGTAGACACATTACATATGATCGTCTTCTAGCACATTAACAGTCCACCTAGTGGTCTCCTTTATATATATATATATATATATATATATATATATATATATATATATATATGTATATATACTAGCTTTATAGCCCGTTGTTGTTGGGCAATTTTTACAATACAATGTCTTGTATAAATTTTTGTTTATTGCATGTCAGACCATGCTTTCTCCGACAGACAGCCCTCTTGATCAGGACAGATTTGTGGCAATTTTTCAGAAAAAAACTTCGTTGGTGATCTTTTCCCTTTTTGAATTATTTACATGTTTGTTCTACCATTTTACATGACTTCATTTATTAAAACTTCAGAGGTTCTTTGGTCATTGTAATGCTTTGTTTTCGTTTGTTAAATAAAAATTCCTCCTTGTAATGATTTTGCTTTCATTTTGTGATAGACAGCTATCATGCAGAAAGTACTAGCTTCCAAATCTTGTTTTCTGATTAGGTAAAATTGATTAAACTTTGAACACCAGTAACATTTTACTGCAATTTTTCTGGAACAAATAACAAAATTGGATTTAATGTGAACAACAGGAAAGTCTCTATAAAAGTAAAGAGACAGACATGAAACAGTGTAATGGGAACTGAAATTGTCCCCCACTTTTCTGGGTAATACCAGGTAATTCAGCTACTATATATACATATGTATACACACACATGCACACACACACACACACACACATATATATATATACATACGTAGCATGGCCTTCCACTCAGTTTGTGAACTCAATTTACTCACAAGGTCAGGGGCTAGAGAAGACATTTGCCCAAGCTACCATGTAGAAGGACTGAACCTGAAAATACATGGTTGAAAAATGAGATTTGTTATCACACAACCAGGCCTGCACCTACACAGCCATGAAGTATTTATTAGGAAATATTTACTGATTGTCTTTTAGTAAATATCATATTGGTAAACATTTAAATATCGTATGTCTCATCATATCTGTATTCTTACTTCTATTTGTTTTTAAATTTTAGTTTTTACGCAGAGAGCATTAATTGGATCATTTATGTCATTTTCTAAACAACTTGTCAATTATTCTGGTATATATAATCATAATATGGGTATCATTTATTTATTAGAAACAAAAATCCTTGATTCTATACATTGTGAAAAGAAAACATAAAAGTATTCTTAAGGTTACAACAAAAAGCTATATGTTTCTAAAATGTTTTAGTGCTATAGATAATATTGCAATTGCCTTATATCCTAAATTCAGTAAGAAGCTGGTGCTATATAGATCTTAAACTGTTAATATACAAAACTCTACATTGGTTAGCATTTACAGAGATTACATTTCAAATCTCACATTTCTTTCAACTGTCTTATTTATTTGCTTTGTGCATTCAAACATGTTTTGTTCTACATGTTTTATTGAAATACTAGAAAACCTTGACTTGACACATGGCAAATGTTTTAGTCATCATTATATCATAAGTGACCTGTGTTTACAGACTATTAACTAATACAAGGGAAGTCTGTGCAATAGATTGTTTTCTCATGTTGTCAAATCTATCATATTAGATGTACATTTGTCAACTTCAGATGTTTTAGTGAAGGTATTTTGAAGAAGGATTTTATAAGACAAAAAGATATGGATTACACACTTTTTCGAAATGTAATATTAGCTGTATATTTTGTACAAAATTAATGATCTGTATGATGACAAAAACAGTTACTTGGTAGAAAATGAAAATACAGACTGCAGCAGGGTACTTCCGATGACAATAAGAGCTAGTATTTAGTAGTACTAGTTTTAGAAGATACCATTTCATATAATAAGTGTTTCCCAACTTGATCAGTGTGTTTAACATAACACAATTAACAAAAAAAAAAAAAAAAAGAAATTATGAAGATTCACTTGTGACATTTAATCTGATATCCATTCTTATTTTACAATGTACAAAGCATTAGATTCTAATTAAAAGGTTCTTGGTAAATCAATGAAGAGAACCAGAACTCTTAAGGCAAAGGTAGAAGCATTTGAGAAAGTTCCAACTGGGTCTAGTCAAGGAGGAATGAAGGTGAATTTCAGAAGGCATAATTTACCCTACATTCAAAGGTATCTTGGACTGAAGGAGTTACAACATGCAAAGTACCTCAGCTCTGGAGTACCTTGATTACTCAGTAAAGTGCAAGTTACAATGCAGGCAAGTAGTACAGATCATGGCAACAGAAGGGTGTCCAGGAGTCATGATATGAATGAAGCCTGGACCCCTTTGAGTGTAAGGAGTTAAGGGTCAAAACATTTGCATCCATCTTCTCTGAAGACCTCCTGCTGTTCAGCCCTCCCTAGAGTTTCTTACTGCTACAGGGAAAAATAAACTTGTATTATTATCATTATGGCTAGATTCCAACCTGGGCTGCAACAATAAAGTCTACCCACTATGCTTCTTGGCCCATCATCATTGCCTTGAGGTCCTGGATACATTCCAGGCCAGGATACATTCCAATCAAGTTCCAAATGTAAGTGTAACGCCGTTTTCCTCTTCTTAAATCGACATGAAGTGGTTTCCATAAAACTAATTTGGATGCTTCCAGTTCAGGTTGGCACAAGCAGTGACCATATAGTTGCCTGATCTTGGTGCCATTTCACATTTACAATTATCAACTTGTGCAATTATCTATTTCTGAGTTTTCTTTTTCTTTTCAGTTTTAATACTTTTCTTTTATTCTTTTACTATTTTATTTGTTTCAGTTATTAGACTGTGGCCTTGCTGGGTCACTACATTGAAGACTTTTAGTCAAACAAATTGACCCTAGCATTTATCTTTTAAGCCTGGAACTTATTCTGTTGGTCACTTTTGCTGAACCACTAAGTTACAGAGACATAAACACACCAACACTGATTGTCAAGCAGTGGTGAGACACACGCACACACACACACACGGCGAGCTGGCAGAAACGTTAGCACGCTGGGCAAAATGCTTAGCAGTATTTCGTCTGCCTCTACGTTCTGAGTTCAAATTCCGCTGAGGTCGACTT
>NC_142929.1:60841899-60934399 GCF_046866305.1 Octopus bimaculoides | reverse complement strand
AAGTTCTCTGTGGCACAAGCCCGTTGTAGTTCAGGTTTCTGCCACTAGAATCTACTTGATGCGACCCTCAGGCATCAGTCTGCCAACCGGTGGCATTGAGTGAAGTCGTACTGCCAAGTAGTGCATCTTTGTTTTGCAGTGCTTCTCTCCTGTTTTTTTTTTTTTTTTTTTTTTTTGTAATGGTTGAAACAAAGGAACAGTGTGCTTCCATGAAATTCTGTTTTCTGCTGGGGAAAACGGCAGCTAAGACAGTTACTATGCTTCAAACAGCTTACAATGACGCCACCACGAGCAAAATACAAGCTTACAAGTGATTTTCACACTTTAGGAATGGTCACTTGTCACTTGATGTCCAACCTCATTCAGGGTGACTGTCGACCTCCTGAATGAATGAAAGCATCATAAAAATTCATGAACTGATCTTGGAAGACTGTCGCCAAACAACTGACGAACTTGTTGATATGATTAGTGTGTTTTGGAACTCCTGCCAACGAATTTTGAGTGAAGAATTGTGAATGAAAAGAATTGCAGCAAAATTTGTGCCTCGCTTGCTCATGGAAGATCAAAAGCAGTCACCACTGAATGTGTGTCATGAACTGAAAGAACAGTTGGAAGTTGATCTGGACCATTTTTCAAAGGTCATCACTGGTGATGAAAGTTGGTGCTATGGAATTTGCAGATGTGGAATAGGTGACATAAAAACCAATGGAGGCATTAAAAGGTATAACTTAGCAAGAGTTCCAGGATTGCTTCAAACAGTGGAACATGTGTCTGGACCGATGCATTGCTTCAAATGAAGAATACTTTGAAGGCAGTAAAAGTGCAAAGATGTGAAACTAAGTGAATAAACTAATGTTGCAAAATTCTAGTTTCTTTTAGGTACTCCCTAGTATTTGCCTTTCTATTATCTTTATTTCTGAAGCAGTAACAATATCTCTTACTTTGAGAAGTTGTTAAAGCAATGAGCTGGCAGAATCATTATCATGCCAGACCAAATGCTTAGCGGCATTTCGTTCATCTTTACGTTCTGAATCCAAATTCTGCTGAGGTTGACTTTGCCTTTCATCCTTGTTGATAAAATAAGTTCCAGTTGAGCACTGGGATCCATGTAATTGATTTACATCCTCCCACAAAATCACTGGCCTTGTGCCAAAATTTGAAACCATTGTGAGAAGTTGTCATTCTCCAGCTCTAGAACAACACTGATTAAGCAAACATATTATAAACACACTGTAGAGGCGCAATGGCCCAGTGGTTAGGGCAGCGGACTCGCAGTCATAGGATCGCGGTTTCAATTCCCAGACCGGGCGTTGTGAGTGTTTATTGAGCGAAAACACCTAAAGCTTCACGAGGCTCCGGCAGGGGATGGTAGTGAAGCCTGCTGTACTCTTCCACCACAACTTTCTCTCATTCTTACTTCCTGTTTCCATTGTGCCTGTAATTCAAAGGGTCAGCCTTGTCACACTGTGTCACGCTGAATATCCCCGAGAGCTACGTTAAGAGTACACGTGTCTGTGGAGTGCTCAGCCACTTGCACGTTAATTTCACGAGCAGGCTGTTCCGTTGATCGGATCAACTGGAACCCTCGACATTGTAAGCGACGGCGTGCCAACAATATAAACGCACTCCAGCCTTGACTATCCCATCATATTTTCATGCAATGAGTTCAGTTCTACATCACTAAAAGTGTCCTGCATTTTCGTAGGTCGGATTTTTTTGTAGTAAGAAGAATACTTGTCACCACACTAGTGTATTTTGTTTAGTTACTTGTTGATGGTAAACAAAATAAATTTGATAAATTTATCTAAATATTGGTGTTATTATTGGCTATTTCTATCAATTTTTTTTTCATATTTACAATATGAATGGTTTCTGTGGTGCCATAACAGAAACTCATAAACATCCCTCCCCCTCTAACTAATTAAACAAACCCAAAACATTGAGAAACACATTTATTTTTATGTGTGTGCATGTGTATATACATGTGTGTGTGTATCTATCTATATATATATACATATACACAGACATATATATGTATGTATGTGTGTATATATATATGTATGTATGTGTATGTATGTGTGTATGTATTTATGTATGTATGTGTATATACGTACATATGTATAGATCAACAGTGTCACCTTTTACCCAAACATCAAAACTTTTTTATATGTTGCAGTCTTACCAACTTTACAATCAAGTTTTCTTTGTATGTTTAACCTGTTGTTTTCTATCCACTGCAGTATTACCTTGTAATGGTTCTTCTTCACTATCCACGGTTCACAGACAGACAACCTCATATTTCTAATGAAGAAATTATACATTTAATGGAAAGAGAAGCTCTTTGTTAACTGAAAAATTCCCTCAGTTTCTTCCAATCACGTGTATTCTTCTGATGTCATATTAAAGAATGTTAAGGCTTCACCCCAACACTCTTTAGGTCACCTAGGTAACAAAACTTGTCTACATTTTTCAGTGAAATATTCCAGTAGTTTATAACATTTAGATTTAAATGAATAAATAAATTACTTTGAATATCTATGTTGTTTTATTATATGTGTATATATTAGAATTTAATACAATAAAACTTTTTGTATAATAAATTTTTCAGCTTTTCTTCTACATAGATAAATTCAGATTTAAAATGTTCACCTTTTGTTAATGTTGCATTCATTTCAATGGAAATTTTCACATCTGAAAACATTAGAATTTTACACATCCTCTAGTTTTGGCCTCATTTGTGAAGCAATGTTTGGTACAGAACCTATTTGGTTAAAAGTTAACGCGTTATTATTTAGGTTCAGTTTGTGCGTCAGACTAAGTAAATTGGTTATTTCACTTCTTTACAAGAAATTTTATTGACATTATGAAACAATAACTGAACAAAAGGCTGAATATCTTCCAAGCATGTAATTTATTTGGGTATTTTGCAAAAGGTTGTTTTTTTTTCCTATTGAAATTATTCTTTGATAATGTAACTTTTTTTGGTTACTGATAGCATTCATATTTTAGTAATACAGAAAATAGGGAGAAAATATAGATTGAGGATCTAATGGCAGGGAAAGTAATATTCAAAGCCATTTCTTAGGTCTAGGCTGGATTTTAAATCTTGAGTGTTGAAATAAAAGAAACTGAAATAATATTTATGATAATAATAATAATAACAACAATGATAATAATAATAATAATAATAATAATATCAATAATAATAATATCAATAATAATAATAATAATATGAATTTTTTTATTTATTAATTGTTTTTTTTTAAATACATATTTTACCTGTGAATTTGCGTGTGTAAACTGGGAATGCATACAATGAGTTTCTCTGCCCTAGGTGTATGGAAAACACTCGGCAAGAAATGGAAGAAAATTTGAAGAAAGAAGAAAAAACGCAACATAATAATAATAATAATAATAATAATAAAATTGATTGGATGGAATAAAATCCAAGCAATTAATACATAGGTGATAGCATCACTTTGGTATGGAGTGGGAATTATAAAATGGCAAAAGAGAGAAGTGAAGAAAATGGATAATAAGACCAGAAAAATGTTGACAGTACATGGAGCCTTCCACCCTAAGAGTGACACGAATAGGCTGTACTTGTCCAGAAGAAAGAGTGGGAGAGGTTTGATCAGTTGCCAGGACTGTACTGAAGCAGAGAAAAATAGCCTAGGGTGGTATATAAAAAATGCCATGGAGTCACTGTTGAAACACATGAAGAAGGCTGGTATCATCAAAACTGAAAATTGTGTAACGAAAGAAAAATTTAAACAAGAAATGAACAAAAAGAAAAAGCATGGAAGGAAAAGAAAATGTATGGTCAATTTGCAAGAGATGTGAACACCAAGACAGATACAGAGGACCAGTGGCTATGGATGAGGAGGAGTGACCTGATGATCGAGACAGAAGCACTCATATGTGCAGCTAAGGAACAAGCATTAAGGACCAACTATATGAAGTGCAGAATAGACAACACTACTGATAATGACAAATGCAGAATGTGTAGTGAGAGAGGTGAAATAGTATGGCACATTGTTAGTGAATTCCTGAAATTGGCACAACATGAATACAAAAGACACCATGACAATGTATGATAATCGACATAGCATGCTCTGGTGACAACAGGATTAATGTGAAAGAAGAAGAAAAAATAAACTATGATGATTTGAAGAGAAAAATACGAAGGTTGTGGTCAATGAAGAGAGTAGACATGGTACCAATAGTATTAGGTGCACTTGGAAGTATCAGCACTCAACTATCAACAAGTGTGAAGGTAGAACACCTGTAAAAATCAACATTGCTTGGAACTACAAGAATTCTTCGCAGGGTTCTTGAAGCATGACCAGTAAACAAGTGTCACCTTAGTCTGCTGGCTGTGGACAGCTGACACTTTCCATCATACCCAGCAAAATAAGCTGTGAGTTTTTATATAATAATGATAATAATAATAATAATAATAATAATAATGATTGTGCTAGCTCACTGCCTTAAATAATGATAATAATAATAATAATAATAATAATAACAAATATATATAACATACAGAAAATTGCACTACTGGGCACTGCACACATCCTACGCAAAACACTTAATACAGTAACCATAAGAGCATCACAGCAAACCACAGCACATACCCAAGGTACACAGAACTGCGCTCGGTAGTGAAGTGAAAGCACACTATAAAAATAAAATTACTGAATAATAATAATAATAATAATAGTAGTAGTAGTAGTAATAATAATAATGATGATAATAATAAATGCCCTGATGCAGTACCAGGCACTGAACCTCATAGCTTCTGATTATCACTGATTGGAAGTGTTATCATCTACATTGTTTTGCCTTGGTGTAAAAGATGAGGTACAGCAAATATTCTGCTCAATATCACAGATTTGCTTGTCATTTGTTTGACTTTAACCAGTTGAGCATGTCCCTTGGTGGCTGACAATATGTGTATCTCTGATCACAAGTGGAAATAGTGGGGGAGCATCATAGTCATGTGTTGAGAGGAATTCTTTGTGGTTTGAATAATTCACCTTCGGAAACATGGTTGTTTTGTACATCATCCTTAAACAAGCCTTATTCAGGGAAATTTTGAGCAGGACGGGCTACTCAACCTCAAGAAAATTCTAACTGGACCCCACCTGCAAAGTCATGCACTATTTATCTTGATATGAAATCACCATGTTGCGTACATATGGTTGTGATGCATATGCCTGGTGTACATTTATTAGATGAGTAGTCATGATGGGCTTTGTACATTTTACCCCAGTGTCACTTTGATGGGATGTTCTGCTCTCTCACTCAATAATGATGATGAGGATGATAATAATAATCATGATAATAATAATAATACTATTTTTCACGATGATATAAGAATGTTCTAGAATGAAATAATGTTATGAATAAAGAAACATAGGGCTCAATCTAGAAGTTATGCTTATGTTGGAAGATTCTATTTAGTACAGCAAAAGGTTCCTCTCATAAACAAGGTATAAGAATGGCTTAAAAAGGTGAGCATTGAGAGAATTAAAAAAAATGTAGCAATGTCTTTGATAATAGGAAAATTTATTTTTGTATCAAGTTGCAGTAATCATAAAATGAGGAATGAAAATTGAAAGTCTTGCACTTAAAAAGTATAGAAAATTTTAACAAGAAAAGCAAATATTTGTTTCATTTTAACAATTGCTGAATTTATTACAGAATTAGTAAGGATGAAGATTTGATCCTAGAGTGTGAGTGTTGTAAATTGATTTCAATTTTCTTTAGTTAGAAAAGGATGAATGTCATGATATTTCATTTCCAAGTCTCTCAAAATAAAGGAGCATTCAACAAAGAACAATATAGGAATTAGCATATACTTTCTAATAAATATCTATTCTCTTAAGACCATCAATTTAGCCTGGCTAAATATTTGATGTTTTGATATTAAACATTTGATGATATAAATTCATTTAGTTATTTTGCTATCTTCTTATTTTAATTACTATTTTCATTATTAATATCTTATTTGTAAAAAAAACAACAAAACAATTATACATATATTTGTGTATATATATATATATATATGTACATATATATATATGTACATATATATATATATATATATATACACATACATATATGCATATATATACACATACATACATACATACACACATAAAAGAACCCCCTAAAAGATAACCAAGAGAAAGCTTTTAACTCCAATTGAAGGTAGATACAACATCATTAATACCATAAAATGTCGTTAGAGAGGAAAAATTGAAGGAATTCTTTGTTCCGTCCCTGATGTAACAATTTTCTATGTGAGACTGGAGAAGTGAGGTATGACAAGATGGATACATGTATGAAAAGAATTGACAAGAAATGTCATCACCGAGGAAAGTTTTTTCTTTTGGCTAACGTTTACATTTTTTACATTTTTAATGTTTTTTTGTTTTGTTTTAGTTTGCCTTCTCTTAGGGTAATATCTGAAAAGAAAGTGGAAAGCATTTTCTTTAATCTTTTTAAACCTCGTTTTCTCTTTGTGCTCATGGTTTGGTGCATAAAAAAATGAAAAAAAAATGCTGACTGTTCTGATGTACATTGGATGAAAATCAATCTACTAAGAAAGCCTTTTGAAAATACAATCAACATTAACTTTGGCAATTGACCTCACAGCCAGAACAAGGGAGAAAGACTACCACTATCCAAATGCAAACTGTTGTTCTTAGTTGTTATAGTCTAGTTTATTTATGAAAATTTTATTGTTTTCTTGTTTCCCCCATTCATGATAGATGATTTTTAAGAACAGGCAGATCCATGCATTTTTTTTTATCTGCTAGAAGAGCAAAGCAATCATACTTTTTTTTTTAATCTTATCTGTTGATGTACAATATTCTATTTCTTTCTTTTTGGAAACTCTTTTCAAAGTTTATAATATTTTTTTTTTATCTGTATTATTTAATATATATTTTGTCTATTCACTTCTTCTATTTGGAAAGAATTTCCCTCATGTTCAAAACTTGCCCAACCTTAGTCTAATGCTTACCCTATTGATATCAATACTTGCTTTGTTATTAATGAGATTTATTTCATTTTTCTACTTTTTATATGATGAACTAAGTATAGTTGATATCTGTCAAATCTCTGTTACTTTTACAAAAATGTTATATTTAATCTCATCTTTTGCTTTATGTCACATTATCTATCATGTGGTTAACTTTATGTAGATTTTCATACTTCATATTCACAAGCATGCAGAATCTACTCTTAAGTGATCAGTTTTTCTCTTCATATGAAGTCTAAACACCTTATAGTTTTGGAAAGCTATTAGTCTGCTTATAGTAGTTTTTATTCCGCTGTTCATTTATTTTGTTTCATTCTGTTTTTCAGTTTATGATTTATCATTACGAAATCAGATAAATTAATGTCTTTCAAATTAATACCATCAAATTAAAACCTTTTTGATAATAATTTGAAGATTTTTTTTCATTTGTGTAAATAACTGTCTTTGGACATTTGTATCATTTCTATATTTAATTTTTTTTTTGTTTAACTTAGTTCTAAGAAACTAAATTTTTTATAACATTTCAAACAATAAAATAATAAATATTGGCTTTTATTAATTTTCAATGAGATTTCTGATTTATAAAGCAAATTATATTGCAGTAGAAATAAAGAGGTCATTTCAAACAACAAGAATTTACAAAATTTATATCTTAATTTATTGTCAAATTAGAATAAAGACTACAGAGAAAGAAACCCACACAAGGAAACCGAGGTCTATTAAACATTTAAAAAAAAAATTCTCAGATTCAGTGGACAGTTAATTATGTTTTGGTCTGTTAGCAAAATCAGAAGACCTTATACAGTGTTGTGCATTATATGTTTATGTTCAAAAGTTTAAATGTTAAAAAGTTAGATGTTTATTTTTTTAACATGGGACTATACACATGTGATTTATACAAGTGCTCCATCCATAAATCCAGTATGTTGTTCCCTCACCTGTCTTCGTCTTTTGTTTTCTGTAAATTTGAATTATATATATATACATATATATATACATACATCCTCCCACTACACACACACACACACACAGGTATCCCTTGCATGGTGGTTATCTCAGATTGTGTGATTTTGCACTTACAAGAATAATTAAGTATGACCACCAATTTTGCACTTCTGGAAACTTGGATAAATCTTGAGAATTAAAGGAGTTCATTTTCTTCTTAACCAAAAGGCAACTTAGCATTTTATCCAAGATAAAAGAAATTAATAATTTGAAAAAAAAAAAACATCATGCATACACACTCACACACACACACACACACACACACACACACACACACACACACACACACACAATAATACCACTCACAGGTGAGTATACTGGCATTGATGTAGCAACATTTGAAATATTGTCCAGGTAAATCCCACTGATGAAGACTAATCAAATTTACAATGACAAACGTGTTTGTAGAGTCTGAAATCCGATTCTAGTTGTCCATTTTTATGTTTGCTGCTCTCACACATCTTTGCCAGTGTAGAGTGTTAAGAGCACCGTCCAAGTGTGATCATTGCCAGAACAGCTGTCTGGCTTCCGTGCCAATGGTACATAAATAGCACCATTTGAGTGTGATCGTTACCAGCATCGCCTTACTAGCACTTGTGCCGATGGCACGGGAAAAAACATTCGAGCAAGATCGTTGACAGTGCCGCTGGACTGGCTCCTGTGCAGGTGGCATGTAAAATACACCATTTTGAGCGTGGCCTTTCAGGGGTCGATAAATTAAGTACCAGTTGTGTACTGGGGTCACTGTAATTGACTGGCCCCCCTCTCCCAAAATTTTGGGCCTTGTGCCTAGAGTAGAAAAAAAATTTTTTTTATAGGTTATGACTTTGATATTTTGACTCATACCTTCTTTTTTGTAGTGTCTTAGAAAAGTTTTGTGATGTCAAAAATCACAGCTTGGTCCAGCTCCACAAATGATGGTTTTCCACAGATCTGGAGTGAAAATTAAAAAAATTTTCGATTTGTCTATAATCATAATATGTATGCTGTCATTCTTATTCCGAATGTGAGAGGTGAAAAAAACAAAAACAAAAACGATTGATGTTTTCATGCTCTTGGTGTCAGAATTCAAAATCCAGAAGAACAAGCCTGCAACGTTTCACCAAATTTTATAATATTCATGAATAGTTTATTCCTGAATATTATGAAATTTGGTAAAATTGCTTTTTTTTTTTTAAACGTTTTAACTTCCACCTACCACAATTTCAGATATTACTTAGGAGTATGACAATTCATACTGCTAGTTCCTTGAAAACTAAAGGAACTTTTCACTGAAAGAACCTACTTAGTAGACATATAAATGTTGAGAAGATGCAACAATTCAATTATTAGCAGAGTCATAATATAGTTTAGCTTGGTATAATATTGCATGGTTGCCAGTTTTTTAAATACAGCCTATTTTAGTACAATGAAATATCACAATATAAATATCAGCTGAAAAAATATCACCTGCAGTTGAAAGGATGTTGCTGAAAGTTCAGATCCCTTTTACACTTGACAATATAAATAACCTATCTGAGTTATAGTATAATATTATATACATTCTATATTATATCATATTATATTTCATTGTATTTTATTGAGTACTATCATTTATGCACTGTTTTATCAGATCATTTGAACAATACCAGATACTTAATATTGCACATATGGATAACAAAGAAAAACTATTTCAGCTTGTGCTATTGTGTTAGATTTAAGATAAATCAGTGAATGTTAATGTCTCTGAGGCACGACAGGACTTGAATAGATAATGTTTGAGTTATTCTCTTAGAAAATAACCAGAAAAATATTTTGATAATTTGATAAATTATTATTTAGGGTTTATAAATATATTTCATAAAATATATATAAATTTCATGATATATTTTGGGTAAACTTTGCCAATGATATCAATTATACTCATAAGCATTATACTCATGCAAGTATATAAATGAGTTATACTCATGTGGCATGAGTGGAAAGTGGTAAACTTTCCACTCATGTCACCTGAATTTAATTAATTATGTATTTATATCAAGTATATTACTGGTATCATTTTACATTTTACTAATAGCAATAAGGTAAAACTTTAATCTCAAACTGAATTTCACATCTGAAATTCTGAGTATTGTGCTTCATGCCAGAAGTTTAACCTTGCCACAGAGAATGTATTGGTGTAACACTTGAGGACATTGATTTGATGTAATTGTTGTAAATGTTCAGCCACAGGTTAGCTCTGATTGAGCAGACATATGATAACAGACACTCCAGCCATTAATAACCTCATTTCTCCCCAGGCACATTTTATGAAGGACCACAACGTCCAGTAGGTATTTCTTACCAAGATTACAGAATATGATTTGAGGAAAATTTAACTTTTTTTTCCTTTGGCAGGATGAGGGTGATGAATTCACAAACTCATTAAGGCATTACATGAAATGTCTTGTAGCATTTGTTTCCACCATCCATCTTCTCAGTTCAAGTCTCACTGAGGTCAACCTTTACCATTCATCATTTCAGGGTCACTAATATAGTTCCAATTCATGATAGTAGACTGGTATATCAGATACCTTGCAGCATTCGTTCTGGCTTTGTATACCATAGCCAACAAAATTGGTAGATTTAAATCTGTTGCCTGGTTTAACACCACTACCTGGAGCCTCGAGTACCATTAGCAGAGATAAATCTGTTTTAAGCATTTGGGCTTTTATTTATTCCTTTACTACTTGACAACCAGTGTTAGTTTGTTGACATCTCTGTAAATTAGCAGTTCGGCAAGGGAGAGTGATCGAACAGGTACCAGAATTGAAAATATGTGCTAGGATCCAATGACAGAACAAAGTAGAGTAAAAGATAAAAGATAAAATTGTTGAAGAGAAATAAACTAGGATGCCTTAGATAACTTACATAGTGTCTTTTATCATTAGCCAACAACAAAGCTGCCATAAGTCTTGTTTGTTTGTTTTTGATCTTTTAGACAAGAGGAAAGGCATTACCTATAGCCTTTTATAGAATTCTTGAGATTGATAGGAGGTAGGAGAAAGGTATCCACTGACTGGAGATCTGGCTAGAAATGCTTATAACAAATTTGATGGAGTTCCCTGACTTTTCAACGGTCTTAATGTTGTGTTTGGCCTCCTGCAGAGCTTTCCTAAATCTTTGGGCTAGTTCGGTATGGGCTGTGGCTTCCTCTACAAACGTCACTCCTTGATATTTGTTGGTCTTGTACCACGTGTTCACCCTGTTTGCTTTGTCACAAACACTTTGTATCCTATTCCAGTCTTTACTTCTATGTCTAGGGCAGGTACTACTGGTTTCATTACATATAATGCTATCTAACTCCTTTCTAGCACCTCTGTAAACCTGAATCCTATCTTTCTGGTCATATCCAGAAAATGGGGTGCATGAAATTCTGTGCATGTTTCTTTGTTTCATAGGGTTTGCATAGTGGGGACATGTTGTTCATTATCCTAAGTCTGCTATCAGTATGTTGGTTTTCATGTTGTGTGACAAAGCTGGATTCTTGTGAACAACATATTTAGAAGCTATGGGTTTCATGTAATAGAATGGAGGAGCTTCATATTTGAGTCTCTGATGAAGCTATAAGGTGTTATTCAGGCACTCAACTATGAGTCCACTGCATCTTATAGCAGAAACAGCTGTAAGCTGATGAAGTTCAAAAGACAGTCATTTATTCCTTTGTCAACTCATTTTCCTTATATATACATACATACATATGTGTATATGTGATGAGCTTCCATACAGTTTCTCAAAAGACATTGGTTGGCTTGAGGCTATAATAGGAAGTGTCACACAGTGGGACTGAACCACAAACCATGTGGTTGCATAGTGAGCTTCTTAATTATGCTTCTTGAAGAAGTTTGAAATCATATTGCAGTTTTAGAAAGCAGTATCACATACTGTGTCCTTGTTATGATTGGTAGTTAGTTTCTCCTACACTTGGTATTTATCTCAGATAGAACAACCAATCCAGCAAAAGTTAGATATTTTGACTGTAGACATGGCAAAATTGCAATTGGTAGAAGACAAATGATGGGGTCCTTAAAACACTAGGCTGGTACTATATCAGATTTGTCAAGTGCACCCCCTTATAAACTGTAATAGTCCATGAATTGTTATAGAAATCATATAAGAGAATACATGATGATGCTCTTTAAATTTTTATATATCAGATTTGATCTTAGGATTATATATTCCATCTTGATCAATGTACATACATACATACATACATGTACATATACATATACATATATATATATATATATACACACACACATGTGTATATATATTATGTGTATACACAACACACACCCACATGCGTGTGTGGTGTGTCTGTGTATGTGTATTTGATGTTTTCTTTTGTTTTTAATTACGTGTGTTTTTCATATATAACATATTAATTAAATTGTCTTCAACATTATATTTGAATTATTTTTCCTGCTAAAAAAGAGCATTTTATGAAATTAGATATATTTTACCAATCTTTCAAGGTTTGTTTTCTCAACACCTTATTAAAATCAAATCAATATATTTGATTCCAAATGTGTACCTTCCTCTTTAGTAATAGTGTGATAAAATCTAAATTTCCCTTTTGTTTTCAAACACAGCAATTATTTTTCAATAATAGAACTGATATTTGTGAAAATTTTTAATTTTCTCTCTAAATATGTTCATATTTACACTTTGATTGAAAATTTTAAAATACAACATATATATATGTTTGTGTGTGTGTGTGTAGATATATACATATATATATATATATATATAAATATGTATGTGTGTGTACATACATACACATGCACACACACACATACACACACGTATCTGAAAAATATTAACATTTTGAAGCCATTATCAACATTACACACTGTTATTTGTTACCAGAAACCTTTATTGGATAAAAATATTGATTGTTTGTTAAAGAGAAATTGTTACTATATCTATCTATGCATCATATATATATATATATATATATATATATATATATATATATCTGAGTCTCCGATGAAGCTATAAGGTGTTTATATATATATATATTTACATAAGTAAATATATATAGTAATGTATGTGTATATGTGTATCTTTAATATTTTCAAAATTAAAAAGAACATCTTAAGTATATGATAAAAGTAAACATTTTATTGAGTTTAGGATATATAAAATATTTTATAGCCTTTAATAAATCATAATTAAAATATTTAGCATCTCATTTCATGAGAAGATTGTATTTTGTTAAGGAGGGAAAGTGCAGATAAATATTTTGGGAATTACAATTTGAGGAAAACTTCTTATGAAAGTCTGCGTTCATGTAAAATTTGAAATGATTAGGTAACTACTACACATAGTAACATAGAAGAATTTCTTTTACATTTAATGTGCATATTGAATACAAAAAAAAAAAAATAAATAAATAAAATGAAAAATAACATAAACAACTAAATATTACTTACTATTCATTTTTAAAAATTAAAGTGACAAGAAATGATACCATTTTCAAAAATATTTTTTTCTTAATGTTTGATATTTAGCTCAAAAATCATATATTGAGATTTTATTATAAAAAAATAAATAAATTGCTTTCTTAGAGAAAAAGAACTTTTGAAAAATTCTTAGTATTTTTGAACTATCTACCTATTAATACATATATCTGCATCTACATTTTTTTTATTATGCTATACATGTATTTTTATATGTATTTGTAAAAGTGTATGAATATTCACAAAACTGTGAATATAATAACCACACACACACATGCGCGCACACACACACACATGCACACACACACACACACACACACACACATATGCATATACACATATTTATATTTATTAATTGAAATACATCATTGTGTATACATATACTTTTGCATTTATATATGAATACAGGCATATATTTGTGTATGTTTATTTGGAATTATTTGTGTATTTGGATATATCTGTAGATATGAAGAGAGACATAGAAAAATGTGTGGGAGATCTAATTATAAATATATACACCCACACATACATATTACTGTTTGCATGTATGTTCGAATATCTTTTTTTCTGTGTGTATATAATTGTAATAGCGTTGTGCAAATGTGAGATTATATGTGTCTGTGTATACTAATGCAAGACATTTTCATTCATTTTTTTTTTCCCCATCTCATTGAAAGAGTTCTAGAATATTATATATATTGAAAGCTTACATTAAAAAAAAAAACATCTTTTCTGCTTTTTTTGTTTCATCTTTTATTATTTTTTTTAAGCAAAGCAATTTTACAGAGAATCAATAGCCATAGAACATGTGAATACTAATTATTATATAAAATAGGTATTTGTTTAAAAAGAGAACATAGCCTTAACACAAGTTCTATACACGTGTATTTAAGAACATATAGTACAGTTAAGCTCACCATGGAAATTATGTGAAGTTTTATGAAAAAAAAAAGTATCCTTAATTAAAAAAAATATTATAAACTTTTTTCATTGAATTTACAGACTGTACATGATCTTTATAACTGGGCCATTATATCACCTTTCTTCATCTAACGTTATCTTTCTCTTCTTTTTGTCTTTCATTGTACAGCTTCACCTTCATGACTTTTGTCATCACAAATACAATGTTGATGATGATGATAACGATGATGGTGATAATGATGACGACGATGATGACAGTGGTAGTGATGGTGGTGGTGGTGGTAGTGGTAGTGGTGATGGTGATGATGTTGATGACAACGATGATGATGACAATGATGATGATGGTGATGATGAGGGGATGTCATGATGATGATGACGATGATGCCACCCACTGGTAATGACTGTGGTAATGAAGATAGTGATTATGATGGTGATGATGATGATGACAACAACAATGGGATTGATGATGATGATGATGATAATGCCATCCACTGATAATGACAGTGGTAGTGATGATAGGGATGATGATGATGACGACGATGATGACGATGCTAGTCGTAATAATGTTGATGATAATGATGAGATCCCACCTAACCCCTTTCCCGTTGAGATGATCAAGATAATGCTGCTTGTTTTTAAGGCTGCTTTTCCATGATTGGCATTCCTCCATTTGTCATCTCATACGAGGCCCAATGTTCTTAGATCTGACCTAATTCCTTCCACCTTGAGATTACACATATTTATATCTCGGAGCGGCTTCATACCTACATACACACAGATGTGTAAGATGGATAGTCATGTTTGCACAAAGGTGAGAGCAATGACAGGGAATGATAAGTTGTTTTATCAATCTCCTTAGAGACTGATAAAAGAACACAAACTATGTTCCTGGTTCTCTCTGGAGACTGGCAGAGGGAAAGGCAAAATGAAAATAAAGAATGTCATGGCAGAGAAATTTTGACTCAACAAAATTGCTTAGAATGTACAGTAAAATGAGTGGCAAAGTATTTTATATGATCTTCTTTTATAGCCTTTAGCACATTTCAGTCATTGGACAGCAGCCATGCTTGGGTACCACCTTAAAGGGTTTACTCTCATTTTTTACTCTCTTTTACTTGTTTCAGTCATTTGACTGCGGCCATGCTGGAGCACCGCCTTTTAGTCGAGCAAATCGACCCCAGGACTTATTCTTTGTAAGCCTAGTACGTATTCTATCGGTCTCTTTTTGCCAAACCACTAAGTTACGAGGACGTAAACATACCAGCATCGGTTGTCAAGCGATGGTGGGGGGGGGGGGACAAACACAGACACACAAACACATACATATATATATATATATACATATATACAACGGGCTTCTTTCAGTTTCCGTCAACCAAATCCACTCACAAGGCTTTGGTCGGCCCGAGGCTATAGTAGAAGACACTTGCCCAAGGTGCCATGCAGTGGGACTGAGCCCGGAACCATGTGGTTGGTAAGCAAGCTACTTACCACACAGCCACTCCTGCACCTTTAGTTGAAAAAAACAACCCCAGTAATCTTTTTGAAGCCTGATCCTTATTCTATTGGTCTCATGTTGAACTGCTCAGGGATGTAAACAGAACAACATCAGTTGTCAAGTGGTAGTGGGGAACAAACAAAAACACACACACACACGAGGTGTATTACAAAAGTTTCAAGACATTTTTTAGCTCTAGTTATAACTGACCTAGATAACTGTAATTTCAGTATATCATTATTATGCATCTAATAAGCTGACCTGTCAGCTTTTGTTACCTCCGCCAAGGAAGGAGGTTATGTTTCCATCGGCATTAGTTTGTCCATCTGTCCGTTTGTCCATTTGTATACAAAATAACTCAAAAAGTTGTGAATGGTATTTGATGAAACTTCCAGAAAAAGTTGGTAATGACACAAGAAATAGATGATGAAATTTTGGTAGTAATCCGATAATTTTTATGGATTTCTGAAATATTTTTCATTTGTTATATTTACTTTACGTGAAGTATTACAATGTTACGTTCTCTGATTATCTCCCTTGAAAACACGTTCATCGTTTCCACGTAACCTATGGTGGCGTTGCTGTTTCCAAAGTTTATTTTCGTTTCTCTATTAGTAATTTTACTCGCGTATCTATCTTAAAATGAGCGGAGGTCTGTGCTCTCCAAGTGCTTTTCTAGCTATTTCAGATTGAAAGAGACAGCTGTAACAGCACCTTGAACACATCTTACCAAACACTGCTTGTCACAGGTGACTACTTCACAGAATGCAGTTTGGATGTGAAAACAATTTGGAAGCTTGCTAAGCAATAAAGTTTCATGTTAAACTGGGAAAGGGCTGAAAGTTTTGTGCACTGGCACTTAAATATTGATAAAAGAAATATATATATTTACATACATACATATATATATATATATATATATATATATATATATATGTGTGTGTGTTTGTGTGTGTATTGGCCATTTCATTATGCTGAACTGTCAATCCCTACACATTGTTTTTCACACTGTTTTTTTTTTTTCATTCTCTCCATTTTTCCCCCCCTCTCAATCCTTTCTGTTAAAATGTGTAGGCTTGAAATGTCAAAAACTTTTCTATTCTTCTTGAGCATCAAACTAATACACCTGCTTGTTGTTCTTTCATCTGTCTTCGTTTTCTGTTTTCTGTAAATTTGAACTAGTCTACAGTAAGTTTTCACATTTATATATAATTTCTGTGATTCCACACTCTGTTCTCTGCCTATTTTCTTTCTTTCTCTCTATTCCCCTATAATCCTCTATATTTCATTTTCTTCCCCTCCTTCTTTGCTGTCCCCTGTCTATCTTTCTTTCATTCTCCCTTCTCCTCACTCCGTTTGTTTCTTTCCCTTCTCTTTTCTCTTGTCCCCCTTCCCCTCTGCCTGTTGCTCACACATGACTACAAGCCATTTTTCCTATCTCTCTGTCTTTTTTTGGATGGGACGTCCAGCCAACTGGACGTCATTTCTCTCGCCTCTCGGTATTTTTTCTCTTCTGCTATTTTTTCTCTCCTACTATTTTTTCTCTTCTACTATTTTTCTCTTTCTTTTCATACCTTTTCAGAATTTCTCCTATTACAATTTATCAGAATTTATCCCATTACAATTACCCATTACAATTCCTCTTGGCCTAACAACCCTTAATGTCTGTCTTCATTGATTGTTTACTCTGTACATCCACTCTGGTGTCATTTGTTCATTTGAAGCCCTAGCTCTCCATAAATCTTATAGTTTAAGAATTTCTGGATGCTACTGTCTTATGAAGTTTTCCTGTCTTGTCACTGAAAGCATGAAACAGGTAGTAATAAACAGTTGACAACTGAGGAGGAGTTAGACTTCTTTTGGTAGTTTGTCCTGTACTTATCTCTGTGTGCTTATGTATTTTTCACTTGTTTCACTTGTAATATCCTGTACTTAATGTGTAGTTTGGGGATATTTTGTCCTGAACTTATCTCTCATGTATTTGTGTATTTTTCACTCACTGGTGATGTCCTGTATTTAATGTGTATTTTTAATTATATGAAGCTCTGATAAAACTCCCTGTTTCAGATCAGTTTTATTATACAATATGATTAATATTTTTACATATTTTGAATATCAGTAGCAATACCATATAACATTGGAAGCAGAAACAGCTGTTAGATGGATGCAGTCTATTTGCATTGAATTAATAAATTATAATTGATATAAGTCAGTTGTTGTTAATCAGTACTTCTCGATTTTCTGCTTTCTTTAAATTTTGATTCTTGATAAACCCATGCTTATCCTTGTCTTTACCTGTAACTTATCAATATAATATGTTTGAATATGTATGTCCATGGTTAAATATAGGTAATATACCAGTAGTGTAATGGATACTTCTGTCCCTTAGATGATTATTTTAACCTCTAACTCAAGTAACCTACATATATATATATATATATATATATATATATATATGACACTCTTTTACTCTTTTACTTGTTTCAGTCATGTGACTGTGGCCATGCTGGAGCACCTTCTTTTTTTCGAGCAAATTGACCCCAGGACTTATTCTTTGTAAGCCTAGTACTTATTCTATCAGTCTCTTTTGCTAAACTGCTAAGTTACAGAGATGCAAACACACCAGCATTGATTGTCAAGTGATGTTGAGGGGACAAACACATACACACAAATATACACACACACATGCATACATACATACATACATATATATATATATATATATATATATATATATATATATATATATATATATATATATATACAATGGGCTTCTTTCAGTTTCCGTTTACCAAATCCATTCACAAGGCTTTGGTCGGCCCAAGGCTATAGTAGAAGACACTTGCCCAAGGTGCCATGCAGTGGGACTGAACCTGGAACCATGGTGGTTCATAAGCAAGCTACTTACCACACAGCCACAGATAGATAGATAGATATGTTAAGGTAAGATCCATGGACCAAGCTGTATGAAGTTAGTGAGCTCTAAGAAATTCCACCGAAGATATAAAAAAAAACAACTTTCAGGAACAACAGTGGTTTATTGGCACAGAAGAAGGTTGTGTATTTTTCCCTTATTGAAATATGTTCAGCTGAAAAAAGTTGATTTTATAGTTCATGGTTAGCAACAGGCATTTCAATCAAATCCCCAATGAGTTAACACAGGATTTCCTAACGACATGTAAACTTTATATGATCGAGGTATCCTTGACCTGAAGAGTAGCTTGTGGTTCACCCCATGTTTGGATAATTTACTACTTCCAAGATTCTGTGAGCTATGATACATATGTAACCTGGATTTTATCTAGCCCATTCCCTACTTTCTGTGTGTGCGCACGCACACACGCACACACACACACACACACACACACACATATATAAAAATTAATAAGAGGATATATTAACATCTGTCTCCATTTGTACTCATTGAATAAATTACAAATTTATGCATTAAATTTGCATTTATAAGTTATGAGCAAAATATAATCAGCGAAAAGTTTAGACATTAAAAAATTACATGTTGAACTATCTGTTCAATACCAGGCAGGCCTCTTCCAGCTTCCATCTACCACATTCATGCACAAGGCTTTGGTTAACCCAAGGCTATAGTAGAAGACACTTATCTAAAATGTCATGCAGTGCACTGAACCCTAGACCACGTGGTTGGGAAGGAAACATATTAACCACACTGCCATGGCCTTTATTTTACTTCTTTTTGATGTTTTGACTTTATTGTGGATGAATATTAAATAATCACATATTTTATTGCCATCCATGAATATACACTACATTAAATTTTTGGGTGCTTCTAATATTTCAACCCTTCTAAATAATTCTGAATTATCTAATTTCAACCTGTAAATTGCTGTATGTGATGTAAAATGCTGCATGTGATGTGAGAAAATCTCATGATGTTAAATCAAAATGAAACAGAAAAATTCAATTTTACTGGTTTGTGAAATCAAAAATATTTTTCTTACTAAATGTAAATTAACATAGAAATGTTTTCTAGCCATGTTTTAATAAAATGCACGTATTTGTAATAATATTGCCATTTACAGAACATTTGAATCAGCAATATTATATAGATTTTGATAAAAATTGTACAGGTGCAGGTGTGTCTGTGTGGTTAAGAAACTTTCTTCCTAATCATGTGGTCTTGGCTTCAGTCTCACTGCACAGTATCTCTGCAAGTCCCTTCTACTACAGCCTGCTTCCCAACCACATGGTTCCAGGTTCAGTTCCACCAAGTGGCACCATGGGCAAGTGGCTTCTGCTATAGCCTCAGGCTGACCACAGCCTTGTGAATGGATTTGGTATGTATATATTTATGTGCATGTCTGTGTTTGTCCCTCCCTGCTGCCATTGCTTGACAACTGATGCTGGTGTTCCCCATAACTTAGCAGTTCAGCAGAAGAGACCGATAGAATGAGTACTAGGCTTACAAAGAATAAGTCCTGGGGTCGATTCCTTCAACTGAAACCCTTTAAGATGGTGCTCCAGCATCATGGCTGCAGTCAAATGACTGAAACAAGTAAAAGAAAAGACAATATATATCATCATCATCATCATCATCATCATCATTTAACGTCCGCTTTCCATGCTAGCATGGGTTGGACGATTTGACTGAGGACTGGTGAAACCGGATGGCAACACCAGGCTCCAATCTAATTTGGCAGAGTTTCTACAGCTGGATGCCCTTCCTAACGCCAACCACTCAGAGAGAGAGAGAGAGAAGTAAAAAGAACGATTTCCAAAATTTAAACAGAAACACAATGGAACAAATGGAAAAATCACTTACAAGACAGGATGTTGCTTATTCCTCGTCAGTTATTGTCAAGAAAGATCCTTACAATTTCAGGCCTGTAATGATAATGTTGTTCACTTTTGATGGTGTAAGCAGTAAGAAGCTGCTGGGAATAGCATGTGAGCATTGAGGGCAGTAACAAAAAACAAACACAATACAAATGTGAATATACAATCAATATTCAATAAATATATAGCATATAAACAAAATAAAGGCATGTAGCTGTTAAGAGAGATGAATATATGGGTAATGCAAAAGAAAGGAAAATGTCCTATGGGACTGGAAACAAAAAAGGGAAAATCAGAATGAAAGTGTCTTTGTGTTTGTCTTCTGCCACCATTTGACAAACTATCATTGATTTGTTTATGTTCATTTACTTAGTCTTGAAAGAGAGTGATAAAATAAGTATCAAGTTTAAAAAAGATAAGCAGAAGGGTCGATTTGTTGGATTAAACCCTTCAAGGCAGCATGCCAACATGGCTGCAGTCCATTGACTGAAACTAATAAAAGATAAAATTAAAGGCAGATAAATATTTCTGTACATGTTTTATTTTAATTTTCAAATGGTTGAGAAAGTTTTGGAAATGGAACTAAAGGATTTTTCAGAAAAAAAATCCTTTATTTCATTATTGATTTCTGAATGTTTGCCTATTAAGATGAATTTAATCATGTTTGATATTATAATATAAAGACAAGAATCATTCCATTAAGGATGTTCATAGCCTCTCTAGATCTTCCATATTGAATAATCCTTTCTACTATAGGCACAAGGCCTAAAATTTTAGGGGTAATCAAGTCAATTACAACGACCCTGGGATTCCACTGCTACTTATTTTATCGACCCCAAAAGAATGAAAGGAAAAATCAACTTCAGCAGAATTTGAACTCAGAAGGTAAAGATGGACAAAATACTATTAAGCATTTATGTCCAGCACTCTAATGATTCTGCCAGCTCACTGCCATTCTTCCATGTCTAATAATGTCATCAATAAGCATTACATGATCATAGCAACTTGTAGAAGACATCTGGCCTGGCAGTTAGAGTATCTGATTCATGATTGTAAAGCCATAGGCTCAGTTCCAGAACCAAAGATATGTTGTACTCTTGCACAAGAGACTTCATTTCATGTTGTCCCACTCTACTCAACTGTTATGAGAAGAGTTGTAATATCACATGAGTACTATTAAAATCCTCCTCTTATCCATCTAACAGTCACATTCTGAATGTGAAGCTGAGACAAAATAGAGAAGGATGAGAGAGTGTAGCTGGTGGCTCATGACTACATGAGCACTAAAAACGATTAATGAAAGCATGGCACATATTACCAAGTCATACTTACTCACAAGTGATGGTTGGCTATACTTTGTTCTATAGTATTGGGTTTTCTCTATTCTCACCACTGTCTTTAAATTATTTCTTAGATTTACATTATATTCCCTCCGAGCTACTTATTTAATAATTTTCTATATTTTCTTCTTGCTTCAATTACATTTTACAAACATTCCACACTATATTCCTGACACTGATATCATATAACTACGCATTTAATTGCTAATGAGTCCCCCAAACTTGCTGCTGATGAGCAACATATTACTCTGCTTGTAAGACATGCTTTGCTTTTTATAATTAATGCATTTACTTGCACTTGAGTCATCTATTTAAGCTAAAGCCCAGCAAATTCCAGGTGTCATAAGAATTCTATAATTTCTTTCCATTAAATATTCTCCATTGCTTTGGTAGACATGTGAAGTGGTAAATTCTCAAAGAACTAAATCTTAAATATGGTTTTCATCCTCAGTTGGCATTCATTCAATTAATGACTGTTATGTAATTGCCTGAAGACAGTATGAATGCTACATCTTCACATAACCTCCTACCTTAAGAATAAGGCGTCATATCAAAAATATATGCATATTCATGCATACATACTTTCATACATATATACACACACAAATACATATCTCTATCTATCTATCTATCTATCTATCTATCTATCTATCTATCTATCTATCTATCTATCTATCTATCTATCTGTGCGTGTGTGTGTGTGTGTGTGTGTCTGCCTAACTATCTGTCTGACTTTCTATCTATCTTTAAATATAACAAAGCCTAGATGTAGATGAAATAAGAAGGTAAACACTTTCATCTTGCCCTTTTGTTTTTGATGTGCAGGTTCAAAGAGTGAGAGGTTTCCTGACAGCCTATTTCATGGTTTGCTGACTGCTCCTCAGAGAAGATTTACTTGGCTTCCTTCCACAATCATTATTATAGTTTATTTAGTTATTTTATAAAGCAAACTGGAGTTACACTAGTACTATAATGGATAACTTGGTACATGTATTTGTGGTTTGTATGGTTTGTCATTAATTAAGCAACATATATTTTATGCACAACATAGTATGACCTGGAAGAACTAGAATAAAATTTAATATTAGAAAACCTGGCTGGATATTCTGTTGTTGACAACTGGGAACACCTTCTCTGAAGAGTGGTCAACAAACTTTGAAATGACTCTTCATGAGACTCCCCATTCTTTATCTGCACACTAAAGTGTAGAAGTAATTATTGTTTCTCCTTTGTAATATCTAAATTTCATTTTTTCCTCATTTACATCGTATTGTACATTATATAAACGCTATTTTCTCCCACAAAAATGTATATTCACCATGGCTGAGTGGTTAAGATGATGGACTAGAAACCCATTGGGGTCTCCTGCATAGGTTTGAATCTTATTGGTGATAGTAAAACTACTTTTACTAGCTGTGCCCCTGCATGGCTACAGCTTTTGGGGTAAAACGTATAGAAGAATAAAAGAATAAACACATTGAATGGTTATAAAGTCAGTCTTTATTAAAATACATTCCATTTTCAAACATTAATAGAACCGATAGTGATATTTCAGTTTTTTATGAATGTCATTAGAATGAATGTCTGTATTCATTCTAATGACCATTCTGGTTCAGGTACTGATGGTAAGACAAAACAATGAAATCGAAAAGATCACGTAACGTTTTGTTTGGTATTTGTCTGTATTCTCATTTAATGGCTGCTCTCAATTCACCAACTGTTGCTGGCTCTCTACTATAAACCCCACTTAAATAAAAGTGTAGAGATGTGAAGTCCAGTGAACATGGAAAGTATTCAACTGAATCTCTTTGTCTAATCCTCTAGTTCGTCAAAATCTCATCAAGATAAGCTCTTGCATATCTGAGGTAGTGTGGGGTACTCAGCATGCTAGAAATAAACCACCACATCTTCAAAGCCTTATTCAGTGTATAGGAAAATATAATGTCACATTAAGTTCAACTAAATGGGGTCAGTCATAATACTATTAAAAAAGAATGGTCTTTTTAATCCTTTTGATGATAATCATACCATATTGTAACTCCTGGTAAATTAATATTAATTAGATGTTCCTTCATAATATGTGGATTTCCAGGTCCTCAGTAGGCAAAATTGGTGGGGCTAAATTGAGATATTTAATTTAAATACAGCCTTATCACTATAAACAGTATTTGTTGCAAAGTGTGCATCGTCTTTACATCTTATGGAAGTATCACTCACAAAACACCACTCTTCAGTCCAGATCATCTTCATTGAGAGTGTGGTCTATTTTTGGAATATATCTTTTCCAATATTAGTGCTTTAAAATCTAATGGATGCTTGATTTTGAAATTCTTATCTCTTGATTTACTTGTCAATAAGATTTTTTTTAAGGACTTTAGCAGAATGTTTACAGTAGGCTTTCTTACTTTGTGGGGCTCATCGATGTCTGAGGTCTTCCAGAACAATTTTTTATGGACATTCTGAATTGTTCCATCTTCTGCACATTTATCTATAATTCAAGTGATGAAAAGTCACAAAGGTAAATCTCTTTGAAACTTCCTTCTAAATTGTCTTTGCACTTCAACTGCTTTTTCAAACTTCCAGTAGCACTTTCGTGCAAATTTTGACAGTTCAAAGCTTAGTCTGGTTTCCTTCATTATTTCTAATAGGTAAATTCTGAAAATTTTGCTGTCTTGGGAGATTCATTATGCCAATATTAATAACACAAACAGCACTTCGACTTCACTCCTTTATTATTGGTCAATTGGTTTAACCTACAAGTTAAACAAGCAATCAATTAGTTCAATAGATATTTAACCAACTGACTAATAATAAAGGAGTGGAATTGAACCAGTGTGTGTGTGTGTTATTAATATTGGCGTAATGACTCTCCCAAGACAACAAAATTTGTTTTAACACATGAATTCACATAAAGTATCTTGCAAACAAAATACAAAACCGAAATTTTAAAAAGAAATGAAAATTAAGTGAGTTATCAGTTGTTAAAGTGTTTACACATTTTGAGGAAAACCTGTATTTCTAGGTACAGGCATGGCTGTGTGGATAAGGAAATTGCATTCTAACCATGAAGTTTTGGTTTCAGTTCTACTGCAAAGCAACTTGGGCAAGTATCTTTTACTATAGCTCCAAGCTGTCTAAAGCCTTCTGAGTGGAGTTATTGAATTTATTTTGATCAAAAGTACTTAGCGTTAACATGTAGAGTTTGAAATTTTAAAAATTTGTAAATATTTACCTGTTGAATCTTTTAGGGAATTTGTGTTATGTAAACACAGCGGTATTCTTGATTTAGAAACACTAAGTCAACTTGTGATAGAATACTTAATCTTCATTAACAGAAGACATGGAGAAACACAGAGAATAGAAAAGAAGATAAAGATAACGAACTGGAAGATAAAGTGTTAATGAGAGACAGAAAATGAAAGAGAGATGGAGTGACATAGTGAGAAAGTGATTTGCTGACAAAGTAGATGAGGTATTAAAAGGACATGTCAGGTCTACTTTCAAGACTTGATGTCTTGGATTAAAATTTATTATGCAACTCTAAAACTCTACATTTTATCCCTATTTCATTCAGACAGGAATTTAGGAATTTAGAAAATGTACAAGTTTATACAACAGTCAATATAAATGCATATAATCTGATTGTAAGCAAAAGTCAGAGTTAGAAGTGATCTGAAGGTCAAAGCCCTTTGAACCAGCTTAAGGCAGACTAAATTCTGTTAGCTGTCCAACAATTTAAATAGTTATAAGGGTTGTCTTTTATCAGTCATCTGATTAATGTAGCAATGAAATATAGGAACATGTGGTGTAGATAATAAATTTAGATATATTAAATTCTGAAATTTCCTTCACAGTGAATATCTGGTGACATTTGAAAATAACTCATTTCTTTCCAAGACAAGAATAGCAGTTTCTGAGGTAATTTTCATTTAATTTTTAATGTACACGTGTGTGTGTGTGTGTGGATCTCTTATCTCCTTCCTTTACTTCTTTCAGTCATGAGGCCGTGGCCATGCTGGGGCACTGCCCGAAAGAATTTTTTCGTCAAATGAACCAACCACCGTCCTTCGTCTTTAAACCTGGTCCTTATTCTATCAGCTTCTTTTGATGAACCACTAAGTTACAGAGATATAAACATAACAACAGATGTCAAGTGATGGTGACGAACAAACACACACACAGACACACATACACACACATGAAGTACTTCTTTTCAATTTCTATCAAGCATATCTGCTCACAAGGCTTTGGCCAGCCTGAGGCTACAATAGAAAATTCTTTCCCAAGGTGCTATGCAATAGAACTGAACCTGGAGCCATGTGGTTGCAGGCTTCTCGTCACACAGGCACAGCCATATATATATATATATATATATATATATATATATATACACACATACATACACACACACACACACACATACACACACACATGCAAATAGATATGTATATATATTTGTTTATCTATCTATCTATCTATCTATCTATCTATCTATCTATCTATCTATCTAATATAAATGCTTGCATGGCTGTGTGATTAAGAAGCCCATATTGTAACCATATGTTGTTTTAGGTTTGATCTCACTGCTTGACATCCTGAGCAAATGTTTTCTATTATAACATCATGAGTGAAATTAATAGATGAAAACTGTGCAAGCCTATTGTACATATGCTTGTATATGTATGTGTGTATGTGCATGAGTGTACAAGTGTGTAAGAGTATGTGTTTGGTTTCATGTGTGTCTTTACAATGACACCATTTGAAAAATTGCACCCTGTGTTTATCACTTGTGACTTACTGGATCAATATGATAAGTACTAGATTTAATAAAGATGAACAACTACTGAAGTTGGCATCTAAAAATTCCAACTGACACATTAACACTCATTATTCATGTAGTTAGCTAAACAGACTGACATTGCTTAAGTTTGTCCCTTTAACTAACTACTGAATTATACCAAAATATTGTTTCTTCTTTGACTGAATACAGATCTCTAATTCTACTACAATCATTACTATTATTGTTTCTTGTATGCATTTACTATGTTAGATGTTATACCAACACTATACCAAAAGAGCAAGCCATATCCTGTGGCCAAAAGGTCCTGTGGGTCATTCCTTCTCCTTCAACTTTCTAACATCCTCTTTAGAATCCTTGCTGTTCCAAACAAAGTTGTTTTTTGCAACAGTCATATCCTGCAGTTAATTGCAGTTAATTTGAACTTTGCAATGCACACATACACACACACGCACATGCGCATGCACACACACACACATAGGTATTCATGTGTGTGTGTGTGTGAGGAAAATATTTATGTGTGTCTTTGTGTGTGTGTGTGTGTGTGTGTGTGTATAAATATCATCATTTAAATCAGTTGTTCTCACCTGGGATTCATATGACCCCTGAGGGTCCATATAAGATTTTTGGTGGTCCATGCAACAAAATAGTGAATTGGGGATCCACAATAGTATTTCAAGGGGTCCTGAAAAAAATTTGTTTCAGATGTATGCATTGGTATGTATCACAAGAAGCAGCTAGGTTTCTTTCCCTAACATTTTACATAGTTCAACCTATACAAGTGACTATGTGAAAAACAAAATAGGAATTTTGAAAGAAATTTCTACAAAACTAGTTTTTAAACACTGAATAGCTTTGGGAGTCCATCAGAATAAAATAGTAATCAAAGGGGTCCATAGATAAAAAATGGTTAAGAACCCCTGATTTAAATAGAGTGCTAACAGAATAATGATGGCAATGTGGTTCATCTTCTGGTTTACAAGCTTAGTTTGAATCCTGCCATAGATCAGGTTTCCACTCAGTGTGGTTGCTTTTCAACTATTCTATGAGGCCCACAAGTTTGAGGTTTGTCCTCCTCTCACCTACCTCAGTTTCACATTCATATTCTTCACCAACAGTCTCCAACATCTATTTAATCCTTTAGCATTCAGATTATTCTGTCAAATGTAATGCTTGTTTATTCACATTGTTTGGAATTAATCCTGCATTATTTCATAACTTCAAAATTTTGATGAGATTGCATATGTTTACAATGGCATTGTAGAGTAGGTTTGAAAGCCTGTATCTGGCCAGTTTGTACATAAAACAGGTAGAATATTTGTGCCAGATTTGGTTTAAATGCTAAAGGGTTAAATAATACATCTTTATCAGTACAGTCATCTCTTGTACACATAATGTGCTCAACTGCTCTCTGTTTCTCTGTATCTGTCTGCTTGCTTGCCTCTGTCTCTCTCTGTCTCTCTGTCTCTGTTTCTTTCCCTCTGTTAGTTAACTTATACTTTACCTTTCTTGTAAGTCACTGTTACACAGCCAATGCATCATGCTTGCCTCCAACTTCTGCAGAACTTCCACATTCAATGTCAATATCTTACAGCATTGCAACTTTTACATCTGCTTCTTATTATCTAGTCTTCACATAAAAAGAGAAACTTTTTGTTGCCAACAGAAACAACAGCACCTTGAAATTGTTCCACCCTTCTTTAGTCTAGCAACTTTGTTTTAACAACATCCACCTTCAGAAATTAGATTCAATCATATTTGACTTTTACTTTTTATACTACTTAGTTTATGCAATTGAGGCATATACTTCAAATTTTACACTATATAAACACTTACGCTTCAGGTTTCATTGTGGTTTATCACAAGAATTTTGTTTCATAAACTATTTGGCTCTTGATTACCAGTTGAAGATATATAAAAAAAAAGCAAAATCCTAAGTGTATGTAAAAGATAATAAATAATAAAAGTTATTCAGTTGAGGAACATTATTTTAAAAACCATGTCACCCAAAATTAGACTGATTAGATAGATAGATAAATAGATAGATAGATAGATAGACAAATAGATAGATGGATAGATAGATAGATAGGTAGATAAATAGATGGATGTAGATACATAAAAAAATAGATAGACATATAAATAGATAGGCGCAGGAGTGGCTGTGTGGTAAGTAGCTTGCTTACCAACCACATGGTCCTGGGTTCAGTCCCACTGCGTGGCACCTTGGGCAAGTGTCTTCTACTATAGCCTCGGGCCGACCAAAGCCTTGTGAGTGGATTTGGTAGATGGAAACTGAAAGAAGCCCGTCGTATATATGTATGTATATATATATATATACATTCCACACAGTTTCACCTGCACCTCCTCCAACCTTATTTACTGCATCAAATGCACCCTATGCAACCAACTCTACGTGGGGCAGACGGGCCGCCGGCTGGCCGACCGTTTCACCGAATACCTAAGGGACGTTCGGCTAGGTTCGGACTCCCCTGTCGGCCGTCACTTCCAACTGCCCAACCACTCTCCCTCTAACATCTCCGTTTTTGGCCTCGCCCTGCACCATGGGTCCACTCCCTCGCGACTCCACTTGGAGCAACGCTACATTTTCAACCTTAATTCTTCTTTCCCCTTCGGACTCAACGCAGCCTTCTCTTCCTTATGACTATCCCCTTTACGTCCCTGCAACACTTTACATAATTTTTTTTTTTTTTAACCCCCCCCCCCTCGTCCCCCTTACATTATATCCATTATTCTCTTGTTATTACACTTACTTTTTTCCACTTTTTATCTCACCACTACCTACACGCACACATACCCACACACCCACCCATACCTAACACTCACAATCCCACACACACACGCACATCCACACATATACACACACACGCACACACCCACATACACACACACTTCTCACCAACACTACACACTCACACAGACACGCATACAATCATACACACATGGGCATAAACAACACACGCATATACAATAGCAAACGTACGCACACACACGTACACAGCAACGCACATACACACAACATACACATACACACAAACACACACGCACGCACAGAAAACATACACATACACACACACGCACATACAAAATACACACACACACGTACACGTACCTAACACCGACAACCCCACACAAACACGAACACACACACACCCAAATAACCACCTGTTGACCTTCTACCTACACTGTCTACAGCGTCCACTAACCAGTCCTGCTACTAATTTCTTCCACTACGTCATACACACACACACACACACACAAACACACTAACAGATAAACCACCAAACCATGCACACACACACACACACACACATACATACGCACACACACGTTCTGTTATCACACACACACTCGCAGACTTTCGCAAACGCACAGATTCATCTCCCTTTTTCACTCTCCTATCTTAGAAAGAACTTTTCCCCCACCACCTCCTCTTCCGGTCTTTTCATCATGTAACCTCGTGGGCATCGGTACCATTTTCCTCTTTCTCCGTTCTTCCATTCTCCGAACTTTCCATCTTTGCGACGAAGGGCTACGCCCGAAACGTCATACACTCTCTCTTTCCTTTCCTGAGCGTCCAATAATACTATCCATATCACGTCCTCACTTTGTTGTTTTTTTGTTTTTTTGTTATTGTTTTTTTGAACTATATATATATATATATATATATATGTATGTATGTGTGTGTGTATGTTTGTGTGTCTGTGTTTGTCCGCCCAACATCACTTGACAACCGATGCTGGTGTGTTTACGTCCCCGTAACTTAGCGGTTCGGCAAAAGAGACCGATAGAATAAATACTAGGCTTACAAAGAATAAGTCCTGGGGTCGATTTGCTCGACTAAAGGCGGTGCTCCAGCATGGCCACAGTCAAATGACTGAAACAAGTAAAAGAGTAAAAGAGATAGCTAGCTAGCTAGATAGATAGATTGTTAGATAGACTGACGGGCAAAAGTTTCACCATGAACTAGCATCAGAATGTCAGACAGTCTGGCAAAGCCAGCACATGGGGGTAACATTGGGATGACTGCTGATTTAAAATAACTCTTACACTTTATATGTCAATGAATTGATGATCCTTCGCATAGTTTCATTTGTATGATTTTATGTAAAAATACACATTAATATACGAAGGGGTGCTGAAAAGTTTCTGGTCTTAAGGGTATCTTGAAAGTGTCTGGTTGGAGCCCCAAACTTTTGAGTTCTTTTAAAGGGATTAGAAAAACTGAAGGATCACTGCAATAGGTGTGTGAATCTGGGACGGGAATATGTTGAATAAAATCATAATTAACTGATCCTCCTGTATTTTCTTTTCCCCAAAGCCAGGAACTTTTCAGCACCCCTCATTTAGGCATGCATGTGTTTGAGTATGTATGTGAGTACGTGTGCAGTGACTTGTTCAAGTAAACCCTTTACGGTGGTGCCCCAGCATGGCTGCAGTCTAATGGCTGGAACAAGAAGAAAGACAAAAGGTTTTGTAACTAAGTGGAGGGGCATGGATTAGTGGTTAGGGTGTTGGACTCATGATCATAAGATTGTGGTTTTGATTCCTGGACTGGGCAGCGCATTGTGTTCTTGAGCAAAATACTTCATTTCACATGAAATATTCATTTCACATTGCTCCAGTCCACTCAGCTGGTGAAAATGAGTAACCCTGCAATGGATCAGCATCCTGTCCTGGTGGTGAATTTATATGCCATGAAACAAGGAAATCGGACCTTATGGGTCAACATGATTTGAGAAGGTACCTTTGCTTTTTTCATTTTCTACTTTAGGTGCTGTAATCAGGGCAAATCAGGCAACCATGTGAGCATCCTATCTGATCTGCAATTGGCCTATAACCAAATGTAGATAATTTAGCCAAGATGTACTGAGGTTTTCATCCAGCAGTAGAATGACAACATCTGAATGGAACAGAAGAAATGCAATCTTACATTGTGGTTATATTAAAAGATTCAGGCTGATTTTTAAAGAACACACATAAGATTGTTATAAATAGCACATGTATAAATGCTGTGAAATTCAATAGGAATTTTATTTATTTTTGTTCTATATAGTCATCAAATCAATGTAAAACAAGAGTCCATCTTTCGATAAATGAATACTAAAATTTATAATTATTCTTTCGTTATAAGCCATTGGTAATAAAAATAAAAACATAGCGGAAATTCTATAAGGATTGTGAATTCATAACTTTCTCAGAAAGAAAGCTTTCTTTCTTGTTCTTTTTATTTTATCTTATTGAAAATTACTTCTAAAGCTTTCTTGTATCATTGAGAAGTTTAATGACAGTTCAAAAAAATATGTCTGCATAGGTATTGCCATTTTATTGTTTTAGCTTTTACTTTTATACTCTGGTAGTTGTCTCTTCTATTATCCTGTCATTTACAGATTTTTTTTTTCTCCACCTTATATATTTGTCTAGCTTTTAAAACTTCAGCTATTCACAGCTTGTGTTCATTTTCATCTATATCTACTTAGCAATTTCATAAGTGATTCTGACATTAAAGACATTGATAAATTTTTTTTCTTTTTTCTTTTTTCTTTCTTTCTTTCTATGTTTTTTGTTTTTTTAAATGAAAAACAAAACAAAATAAGACAAGATTTCAGCTTTTGTCCATTGATTTCTACATATTTGTTTGTTTGACTGATTGTTCTTAATGTTTATTTCTCTGTTTTACTGAAGTCATTTTCTTAAGAAATATTTTTCACTTTTTATCTTGCCATTATGTTAAAATCTTTCTGGAAACTATGTCTAACAATGAGGGTTGATTGTACTTTCAAAGCATATTCATCTGAGCTGTTGCACTTTGATGTCATTGGATGCATTTGCTTCTTTATATCACACAGCTGTTGATTTATTCAGTTAGAAAACACTTTGGTTATGAAGAATACTTTGCTTGTGAAATGTTATGCTTGCTTTATGCTGCCATGAAAGTACCACCTAGTCTTTAATTGATCGAATTATTCAAAAGTTTACCTTCAGTGAAACTTATACTTTTATTTCAGACTAGTTAAATTGTTTAAATAAATTTTTGTTGTTGTTGTTGTTAAAACACTGAAAGAGATTTTAGAAAGAGGAATATGATATATCTTCTCCCACCCTTCACAAAAGAAAGAAAAAAAAAAAAGCAAAATAATTTTGAATTAGGAATAGGAACTCTGAAGAGAAAATAATATACTGCTTTTAATTTTTAGTAGTTGTATTGCTTTCTTTAAACATTACACATTTTTATAGTTATTTTCTTCAAAAGAGAAAGAAATGACAATTTTTACATTTTTCTTTTTTGTATTAAAAAATGTATAAAGGATTTTGATATATGTATGCATTTTGTAAAATCAGCCATAATATGTTGGACAAAGAGAGAGAGAGAGAAAGAGAGCAGAGAGAATGCAATTTAGCTAGTCTGAAATAAAAGTATAAGGAAGAGATATGAATGATTTATAATGTAACTAACTAATACACTCACTGAATTTACCAGCTTCAATATAGTAACAATCTAAATCAAAGGCTCACCCAAACTTTAACTGCAAAGAGTAACTTTTTACAATAATATATTGGATTCAAATTTTGGCACAAGGCCAGCATTTTCGGGGGAGTGGGTAAGGCGATTACATCAAGCTTAGAGTTTAACTGGTACTAATTTTATCGACTTTCAAAGGGTGAAAGGCAAAGTTGACCTTGGCACAATTTGAACACAGAATGTAAAGATGGACGAAATACCACTAAGCATTTTGTCCAGTGTGCTCATGGTTCTGCCCCCACCCCCCAAAAAACAAAGAACAAACACAAGAAAAAAACAACTTGAGGATGTGGTACACACACACACACACACACATATATATATGTATATTCAAATTTTGGCACAAGGCCAGCAATTCTGAGGCAGCAAGTAAGTTGATTATATTGTCCCTAGTGCTCAACTGATACTTACTTTATCGACCGTAAAAGTATGTAAAGGAAAGTTGACTTCAGCAGAATTTGAACTCAGAACATAAAGATGGATAAAATACCACTACATATTTTGCCTGGTGTACTAACAGTTCTGCCAGCTTGCAACTCTAACTTTTGTCATTATGATATTACAAATATAAACAAAAATAAAAGTGAGGTAATAATTTAATTTGTTTGTTTATTAGTTCTATTTCTGTTTTCCCAATCTGGAATGGATTGGATGAAGACTAATTTGAGACAGAATTTTGTGACTGGGTGCCATTCCTACCACCAATTATCACTTGATTTTCTTCAAGTAAGAGATTTATTTTTATGCCACTGATACTTTGAAGCACAGAACAACAAAATGCTTTATCTTCCTGAAATGTAAACATGGCATCAACGTTATTTGCTCAAGTGGTGACATTCAAAGAAATAGAATGACACCACAAACATACTGTATATATGTGTGCATGTGTGTGTGTGTGAGTATATATATACACACATGCATACATATGCATATATATATGTGTATACATATATATACACACATACAGACACACATACATGCACACACATATATATTCATATGTACATATATATACATGTGTGTATATATATATATATATATATATATATATATGTATGTATATAATTGTATAGAACCAGTGTTTTTTTAGATTAATCATCCCTTTAAGAGGTTAATATATCCTCTAATTAAATTATATATATATATATATATATAGTTGAAATTTACAGAAAAACAAATGACTAAGACAGGTGTATAAACAACAAGCAGGTGTATTAGTTTATACATGCACATACATATATATACGTATATGTACATAATATATCATCATCATCATGTTCATCATCATCATCATCTTCATCATCATCATCATCGTCATCATCATCATTTAATGACTGTGTTACATGCTGGCATGGGTTGGATGGACTAGCAGGAGTTGGTAAGCCAGAGGACTGTGCCAAGCTTCAATGGTTGTTCACATCCCAATGCCATTCCTAACGCATATTGATTTATATATATATATATATATATATATATATATATGTGTGTGTGTGTGTGTATATATACACATATATATATACACATATACACACAATGAGTTTCCATATATTTTTGTCTGTCAGTTCCACTTACAATGCATTGGTTAGCCCCAGCCCAAATGTCTTTTTACTATTGTAAAAGATACTTGGCCAAAGTGTTGTGTAGTGAACAAGAACCTGAAACTGCATGATTATTTAGCAAACCCTGAATTCACACAGCCATTCCTGAAGGGTTCCCTCGAAGGCCTTTGTGGGTATGAATTTACTTGTAAGCTATAGGCGAGAATCCTCTTTCATAGGTCAGTGTTTCTTTATTATAGGCTAACATTGACAGTCAGTCTTGATAAGGTTCTATCTTAAACATATAGGGTACTGACTATTCTCTCAGCTAGGGCCTATTCTATTCTCTCTATTCTCTATTCTCTCAGCTAGGGTCTCTCTGGCAGAGAAACTTCCCATCTCAGTGTAACTCTTTAGCAATTAAACTGGCTATATCCAGTTCAAATAGTCTTCCTGTTTTAGGTTCACACAAATCAGATCCAGCGTCTTATACTTACCCTGCAATGTGATTCTAATAATAAACCATTGCATCATTGAAATCTCAAAGCTATGAGGTAATTCCAAATTAATTCAAAACATTGTGAATAAATAAGCATCATGACTAACATAATAACCTGAATGCTAAAGTGCTGAGCCTCATGACTCAGTGGGTGTTTGGCTTGTCCATTCAAGAAAGAATAAAAGAATTGGGTGAATTATACAGGGTTTGAAACATGGAATCATTAGTACTAAACCGTCTACTGGAATAATCAATTCTCATTCTGTTGTTGTTATATCAACTGAAACTCCTAGACAAATATTAAGTAACCTCAAAGAAGCTAGAAACAAAATCTCCAACATATGTGCACATGATGTAACATAAACATAAACAGAGACATAGACACATTCCAATATGTAATGGTTAGAAAGAAATTCTTTTTTGACATGGTGAAGTATCTGGAACAGACAAATACATTACTAAATGCTGACAATCCTATTCTACAGCAGCTCTGAGTGTGTGTGTGTGAAACATTATAATTTTATTTTTTTACTTGTTTAAATCATTGGACTGTGGCCATGCTAGGTTATCACTTTGAAGGTTTTAATTGAACAAATCACTTCTGGTACATATTGTGTACCAGAAGTATCTTTTACTTTAAATCTAAGTAACAGGGATGTAAAAAACAACAGTAGTTTCATGTGGTGGTGGAAGATAAATACAACACATACAAGCTCATACATATTATATATGTGTGTGTGTGTATATGATGGGCTTCCTCACAGTTTCATCTGCCATATTTACTCACAAGGCATTGATTGATCTGGGGTTATAGTAGAAAACGTTGCCCAATGTGGGGCTGACCCTGAAACTACGTGGTTGCAAAGCAAGCTTCTTAACTGCACAGCCATGTATATTTTGTTATTGGCTTCAGTCAGTGGACTATGCCATGCTGGAGCACAGCCTTCAAGATATTTGTCAATTCCTTTGTTGCCAGTCCATATTCCAGTTTGACACCCATTTTATCACTGCATATTTATTAAATGCAGGAACAAAGTGTTTGACCCTAGCATGTTTTACAAGGGTAAATATAAACACGCACGCACGCACGCACGCACACACACACACACACACACACACACAATGAACTTCTAAACAATTTTCATACTCAAAATTCTGCTAGCAAAGACATGACCAACCCAAGGATACTGCAGAAGATACATGGGCTAGAATTTGAAAAACCAAACGGTTACAAAGCAACTTTGTCAAACATAGAAACATAACTGTATATATGAACCTGTATATTTAAACATTTTCCCTTGCTAACATGGGTTGGATAGTTCTGCAAATTTAGAATTTTAGAAATTGCTGTGCCAACTATTTTGGTGATGAAGAAGAGCATGTTTGCCTGTCAGGTAAACTAAGGTAAGCGATGTCTTACTTTGTTGTGTATTTTGTATAAGTGAACAGTAAAAAGACTGATGCCTGAATTTTAAACATATGACAAAACATGCATACATGTATAAACATACAACCTATTCTCAATATTGAGTCAACCCATTAATAAATGTTATTTTAAAACTAACTTCAAAATAATAACCTCAATTAAACATTTGCACACACACATATACACACACACAGACACACAAACACACACACACACACACAGAGAGACACACACACAAGACACAAATAGTACTTGGTATACCTCACACTCATGAAGCAGTGAGTTTGATTCCTGAACTGAGCTGTGCTGTGTTCTTGAGCAAGACACTCTATTTCCTGTTGCTCCAGTTCACTCAGCTGTAGAAATAAGTTGTGACATCACTAGTGTGAAACTGTATCAGCCCTTGCCTTTCCCTTGGAAAACATTGATGGCATAGAGAGGAGAAGCTGGTATGCATGGGCAACTGCTGGTCTTCTATAAACAACCTTGCCTGGACTTGTGTCTCGGAGGGGGAACTTTCTAGGTGCAATCCCATAGTCATTATTATGATATAGCATTAACATATGGTCATTGTGGAAAATTGCAACACTGCTGACTTGAACAAGCCATGATTTAGTGAAGGTAGGAAACATTTGTTTCTTGTTAAATTTCTATGGGTGTTGAGCAATTACTGTTGTTGAGATCAATGTGTCATTCTTCACTAACTTCCATCATTCTGTCACTGTAATCCTTTGTTTATTCACACACACACACACACACATTCACATATAGACACACATACACCCACATAAAACACACATACATGGATGCTTATCTCTCTCTCTCTCTCTCTCTCTCTCTATTTATATATATATATATATATATATATATATATATATATATATATGTACATGTATATATATATATAGAGAGAGAGGTAGATATTTTATATGCATAAACAAACATATATATATATATGTACTTATAATATAAGTGTGTGTTATGTGTACACACACACACACACGCACACATGTGCACATACACACACATATTCACACGGATGTATGTATTTGTGTAAGTATTCATATAAATTCTTGAAAACGTCTGCGAATATAGTGCACATGAACAAAATCATTACTGCCACATTTTATCCAAGAATATGTAGTTATGCAGTTAAACTAATAAATTTAAATGAAATTGTTAGGCAAGTTTACATCTTGTCTAATGCACTGATCCCTCCACATATTTGATGTTAATAAGAACACACATCTGTGATATTGGTATTTATACTAGTTGTTTTTGACAGCTATTCATCTCATTGATATTTAATGCTAATACCTGTATTTTTCTTTCACAAGCTCTATCAATTATAAAAAGCAATTCACTGATGCATGAAATAGAAACTGAATGTGAAGAAATCTACAGTTACTTGTTAATGGTTGTTCCTTTTGTATTGTGTAGTCATTGGTCAGAATTAACCTCAAACTTGAGAATCCAAACCCATTAACATTATGTTAGTTGAACAAAAAGGCCATTTGATGTATCCTTTTCATGTCAGTTATTCTACAAATTATTCTTCTGATAAAACAATTTTGGATGAATCAAATGCACTATCAAGAGAAAGAACTATGAGACTGCCACCTCTTGCTTTCTGTTTTACAATTGTATAATTCATTTGCTATTCATTCATTAATTTCTTGTGATCCAATTAACAAAACATAGCTAAGATGAGGAATATTTTGATGCAGTTTCTGAAGTTTAGCAGAATATTTCTCCACATATTGAGCATATTGATGGCTTCTAGGAGGTATCCTACATAGTTAGTGAGGTGTACTAGAGTTTATTCTATTTACACAGAATTAAGTGTGTGAAAAATATCTTAATGCTTAAGGGTGCCAGTTTATTTCTGGTATTCTGTTAGAAGCTTATGAAACATATCCTTTATATATTGGCTTCAAATTTTGGCACAAGGCAGGGGTAAGCCAACTACATCGAACCCAGTGTTCAACTGGTACTTATTTTATTGGCCTCAAAAGGACAAAAAGCAAAGTTGACTCCAGTGGAATTTGAACTCAGAACGTAATGATGGATGAAATTTGGCCCTGTGCACTAACAATTCTGCCACTTACCACCTGACATGTCCTTTATATATTAGTTCTGCTGGGGAACTATGCCTCCTCATTACATTTATTTAGTTGAAGCACTTTTGAGCATTGAAAATTAACTTTGCTTCACAACTGGCATTGGTTAGTTTATGTCTCCATAACTTAGTGATTCAACAACAGAGGCCGACAGAGTAAGTAGTATACTTCAAAAATAAGTACTCAGGTTGATTTGTTTAACTAAACACTTCAAGGTGCTGCCCCAGCATGGCAACAATCCAATAACTGAAACAAGTAAAAGATAATAGATAAAACAAGCCATTAACATATGTAGTCTAAGGCTATGGAACCACAAGCATCAAAGTAGAAATAAGGCTCTCACTACCAATTTTAAAAGAAAATTATATTAACATTTATAAAGTATTTACAGAAATCTTGTATGAATACTTTCTGCCATCTTTTAGAGATCTTTTTTAATTATTCATTATATAATACTCTATATTATTGCTATATATATCGTGAATTGATTTCAGTTGTTCATCTAAATGCTATTAACTGATACACCATTGGTTATGGCGACATGGGTTCCAGTTGATCCAATCAACATAACTGCCTGCTCATGGAATTACTGTACAAGTGGCTGACAGTGCCATAGACATGTGTACCCTTAATGTTGTTCTTAAGGAGATTCAGCATGACATAAAGCGTGACAAGGCTGGCCCTTTGAAATACAGGTACTACTTATTTTTGCCAGCTGAGTAGACTGGAACATTGTAAAATAAAGTGCTTTGCCCAAGTACAGAATGTACAGCCAGGAATCAAACTCATAACTTTAAGGTCGTGAGCTGAATACCCTAACCACTAAGTCACACATCTTCTAAATGCAGCTTGAAGTAAAAATAATCTTGAATGCAATCTCAGTCAAACTAATAACCCCTTATTAAGCTTCATTATTTGATACTGTATATTGTACATTGTCAGAGGTAAAATATAAACTATTATCACTTCTGGTCAATAGAAAAATGACTGGAAGTAATAGCTACTGCTATCACACATACTGTTCTGAATCAACTATGAAAGGCTTGAAGTAAATATATCATTTTCATTGGTTTAAAATGTAAAATGAAAAATGAAAATGTAGAATGTAGTAAACTGAAGATACTGGAGAAATTCAAATGAGTTCAGAGTTAAAATTTTGTTTTTTAACACAACCATCTAATATTTAGTCTGTTGTAATTGTTCAAGTTAGACTCTTAGTTTCATTCTTGCAGACACTTACCCACTAGATGTTCAGAGTAGGTATCAATCTAGTCAGTATAGTAATAGTCATGGATACAGTCCCACCTAAACACATGAATTTGTCATTGTGAATGGATATTGGGAATTCAAAATTATTTGTCACTGTGAATGGATATTGAGAATTCAGAATTATCATCATCAAAACATATGGATAATGTAGGTGATAAATGTAACTTTTACTTTTTAAAATTTTGTTTCTTTTAACAATCTAAAAAAATGATATAAGATTGCTTAACCTGAGAAAGCTTACATTTGTAATCATTACATTTGTATTAATGTCCAACAGTTTACTTTATCTTTACTGACTTCTCTCACCTGTCATCAAGATATTTAGATATTTCATTGGTTAGGTATAATATTGCTACATTTATCAGTTTAGTTCAAAGAAATTTATTTTATTATGAAATCTATCGGCAATAACTTTCTGTCACCATTTCATGCTGAGTTCTTCAGAAGAGAAATATTTTATTGATGTTGTATCAGAAAAGTAGATGCGAAAATGTATAATCCCTTTCTGCAATATCTACATGGGGTTTCAAAAATAATAGCATCTGAATAGAATATATCTTATGAGAAGTGAAAATAAATTATTTTGTATAAGCTTTAGATTAGTAACAGTCAGATTTGAGCACTAAAGGATGATATATTTGAAATATAACTGCATGTGTCTTGCCTCATGGCTATTTATCACTAACTGCTTTTCTTCTTCATTTGACACTTCTTACATAAATTTGTAATTTTCTTGTACACGTCGTGTCTTCTATTTATTGGTTGTTAAATAAAAATGTGTGTGATTAGAAAGGTTAAATTGTTCCATTGAACGAACATTTCATTGTTTCTGGTGACAATCCTATACGTCTTTGAAAGCATGTCAAGAAGAAACACAAAGAATTTACTGATGAGAACAAATAAACAACTTCATTCTTGCTGACCATGCAACGAATGGTAACAATTCATGAAGACTTGAGTTGAAGATATGTCCTGCTAGGAAGAAATAAAAACTACCTTGAGGCCATTTAAGACTAAGAACATTGAACACATCTGACACATAGAGAAAGGAAAGGAAAGAGAGGATGGACTTGCAGTGCTTTGATTATGAATTTGCTGTCTGAAAATGACCAATTCTTCTATTTAATGACAGCTGACCACACTCTGATTCTTCTTCGTTTTGCTTAAAATATTGACATGAGTGTTGGAATGTTTACTAAGAAATAACCAGAATTATTCTCTAGATTACATACCACCCAAGAAGAACTTGTTGGATTCTACTGTTGATCGGTAGATCAATCAATGCATTTCTTTTGAATCACTTATTCATTTTTATCTTGTATATATACATATATATATATATATATATATATATATATATATATATTAATTCATAACTAAGGTGAAATTGCATGGGTAAATTTTAAATTTGTATCTATCCTAGAAGTTTCTGCCTAGAATTTATTATAATACCCATATCATACATATATTCCTTCTGCATTTACTGTTCCGATAAAGCAAATAATTTCCTTACAATGATATAATAATTTCCTTATATATACCACATGCAACACTGCTATAAATAAAGTATAAAGCCTATATCTAAAATTCAGAAATATTTATCTATGTTTATTATTGTTGCTTATCTTTTGCTTAGTTCTGAGTGAGTAGACCAATGATCAATGACAATTTAGTTATGACCATCCAAACATTTATTTTTTCAGGATTAATACAATTTGGATTACCTTGTCTATCATTGAAGTGGGGAATATACATACCACAGAATCTGGATCCCTTATGAGAGATTTCTGATTCTTTTAAAACACACACACACTCACACACACATACATATATATATATATATATATATATATATATATATATATGTAAAGAGTAGTAGAAAATATGGATTTAGAGAATTGTACAGGTTAATCATATGAAAGTCATGTAAAATAAATCTATCTTCACCTCTCACACCTCCTGACTTTATGCTATGTATGTATATGTGTGTGTATATATATATATATATATATGTGTGTGTGTGTGTATGTGTATGTATGTATATATGTGTGTGTAGATATATATATATGTATGTATATATGTATATAATAATATACATAATATATAAATATATGCATATATCCATACATATATGTACATACCTACATATATGTGTATGTATATATATATATATATATATATATATATATATATATATATACGTATGTATTTATATATGTGTATATATATATATATATATATATATATATATATATATATATATATATATATATATATATACGTATGTATTTATATATGTGTATATATATATATATATATATGTATATGTATGTATACCAAGTGTAACTGCCCAAAACAGTAAGGACTTCTGGTAAACTTGACTGATGAAAGAAGACCATGAACGACACGTCTTTTTTTATTGTCCTTCTAATTGTTGTTTCACCTGTCCACCCTTGTATCATCTATCTGTCTGAATGTTTTATTGTCCTCTATTGCGTTTTTGCTCCATTATATATATTTATATATATATGTATACACATATATATATATATATATATATATATACATATATATACATACATATTCATATACATACATAGACAGTAAATTTTTGTGTCCTACCTTACCATTTTATCTTTATAATTTATGAGGTTACAAAGACACCTGTTGACTTGTTTATCTGTATATAATTGTTTCATCAAACTCAAGACATTTTTGCAATTTGTGGAAGTAATGATTTGTCATTTAATAAGAAAGCAATATTGCCCTATTATCCTTATATTTAATTTGTCTGGAATTATTTCCGCTGAGCCAATATCAAAGTATAAGTTTTTTTATACTTGTTTATTTACTTATTCATTTGTTCTATTTTTTTGTCTTTAATTTCTTGTCTTTAATCTGGAGACTTCAATCTATTGTAATCGGAGTAATTGATGTTGGTTTTATAAAATCAGTTTAATTCTGAAATCAATTCATTGTTCCCCTTCTCACTGTTTCAGTCTCTTCGTCTCTGTCTCTGTTTGTCTGTCTGTCTGTCTGTCTCTCTCTCTCTAACTTGCTTTGTCTCTTACTTCTTGTCTTTCTGAACATTCTTTGTCATATTGAAGCTGTGACATTTACTTGGTTGACATAAATAAAAAAATACATACCTTTCATGTGATTTGCACTTATGCTCACTCTTGTATCATCACTGATAGCTATTTGCCTTTGATTAGAGCAGGTTAGTAAATTATGAAAGCCAATCTGAGAAAGTAATTTATAAAGAAATTACTCAAGCAAATTAATTTGTCTAAAGCACATTATGATTCCTGGGTCATATTTCTTGATATCTTGTAGTAGAAGTCCTTGATTTAAGAAATATCTTCACTTTTTAGGACAATCTTAATGTTACTATCAATTGTGATAGACTGAAAAGAAAATTTATTTTATTCCAGATTTTTTTCTGAATGATCTTATGTGGCAATAATTTTGAGAGAATTAACAAATATCACTTCTATGAAGCAGATTGATCAGCTGAAAACAGCAGTCATATCACACCCCTATAATTTAAAAGTTTAAAGATACATTGAATAATGTAGTTATGAGTACATTCAACCTAAAAATAAGATTGAGTCATCATGGCTCGAAATAAGAGTAAAATCTAATAATTCTTTGTTGCTATCACTAAATGAGAAAGGCAACTGAAGATCTCTCCAGTGGACTCTTATGGCATCCTGGGATAAAACTTTATTCAGTTGTCTGAAGAAACTGATGTGAGATTTTGCTTTGTTTAAGAAGCTTGCTTTACAATTGTATGTTTGTTTTTGGGTTCAGTCCCACTCTGTGACACCATCTGCAAGTGTCCTCAACTATAGCCTCAGTTTGACTAATGCCTTGTGAAGGAATTTGGTAGATGGAAGCTGTATGGAAACCCATTGTACATATATGTGAATGTGTGCATGTATGAGTATGTGTGTGTGTGTGTGTGTGTGTGTGCGCGTGTGTATGTGTGTATGTGTGTGCATACTTTTGTGTTTGTTTCCCCTTGTCATGTGTGACAATTGGTATTGATTTGTCGACATTCCCACAACTTAACTGATTTGGCAAAAGAGACCAGCAAAAGATAGGCACTAGACTTAAAAATATAAGCACTGGGGTCAATTTGTTTTACCAGTGTCCATTCAAATATCCCAGCATGGCCACAGTACAATTACTGTAACAATTAAAGGATAAAAATTAAACATCAATTCAATATATATATAACCATTTACTTAGTATTTTTTTATATTAATATGTTGATTTTCTTCAGTTGATTATGGATCATTTTCTAATATACCTAATTAAACAAAGCTGAAGAAATGTATTCCCCCGTTTGATAATAACATTTGAAAATCAAACCCAGACCATTCTAATCCTCCTCGACATCATAAGTGACATCAATATTGCTGAAGCCATTAAACTATTCCTGTTGCTGTTTGCTTCATGTAAACTAACACATTATCAGTATGGTTACCATCATTACCGACATAACAGCCCATCAGAGCCACTATCTACTACTACTACTACTACTACTACTACTACTACTACTACTACTACTACTACTATCACCCCAGCTTCCATCCTTAAAATTATTGTTAGGCATGTAAGAATATAAAATTAATGTAAAAATAAATTGAAACTGAGACTATCATCTATTTTTGAAGTTTTTCTTTCAAAAACATTGAAAATTTGTTTTGCTTTACTTTAAGAATAAATATTCCAATTAGAATATCTGATCTTTAGGTGACGATTACATTTTTTAAAATGCAGCCAGAAGGAAAATATATTTTTTTAAATGGTATTAGACAAATGAGATTTAAGGAAAGTAGAACTGACAAGGAAAAATATAAATCAGAAGATTTTCTTTAGCTTGTTTAAAATCTATCAAGACTTGGTAACAACTTGTTTGTACAAGAGCAATCAACTGAAGACTCTGCATTCTGGATGCTACTATATCTCAGGGGTTGTCAGGTTGACAGTTTTACAATGCATTAGCTTCATCGCTGATGTGTGATTTTACCAATTTGATCAACTGATATTCAATCTCAACTCTATTCCAGGATCATCACTAGCATTCAAATTGTTGATCAATGTAGGGCTGATTTGCCATATAGGTAAGCAGGTACCTGCCTCACACTCACACATAACCTTTCAAACTAGGCTTCATCATCCCTTTTCAGCCATATATTTACTGGGTGGAGGCACGTGGCTTAGTGGTTAGGGTATTGGACTCATGACTGTAAGATTGTGGTTTTGATTCCTGGACTAGGTTCTTGAGCAAATCACTTCATTTCAAGTTGCCCCAGTTCACTGAGCTGGCAAATACGAGTAATCCTGCAATGGACTGGCGTCCTGTCCAGGTGGGTAACTTATACACCATAAAACCGGGAAACTGGCCCTTATGACTCAGCACAACTTGAGAAAGTAACTTTACCTATGTATCTACTGGCTGGCCATATTCCAATGACTAAAAGAATTTAAAGAATAACGGTTAAAAGTTTAATAGTTATTTTTGTATGATAAATATTCTCAATTAAACTCATCGTTATGTCTCAAATATGTTTGCTTTACATATAGTATACATACATGTAGTCTACATATATGCTGTATACATGCTTTTTCCATGTTGATATAGATATACACATATTGATACATATATAGTCAATTCAAATAACAAAATGAACAATAACAAACAACAAGAGGATGTGCACAAGGAATGTATTAGTTTGACACTCATTAAGAAGAGAGAGCTTTTGACATTTTGAGCATAGCACTTTATCAGAAAGGAGGAATGGAAATGTCCAAGGAAGGTAAAGAAATCACCAGCACTTGTGTAGTTATGTTGCTGAAGTATATATATATGTGTGTGTGCATATAAGAATGTATTATAATGTATGTGTATATATAAATATGCATGTGTGTATATATATATGGCTTAGTAGTTAAGGTGTTGCTTTCATGGTTGTGAGATCGTGGGTTCAATTCCCAGACCAGGCATTGCATTGTGTTCTTCAGCAAAGCACTTCATTTCACGTTGCTCTGCAATCATTTCGTCATCTGCCCTGTGGCACATGATGCACCTGTACAGGTAATGTCAATTTGATTGGAGGGAGTGAGCTTATCTGTACACAAACATTTGATCACTATAAACAAATAATCTGTGTGGTTGTTTGGCAAAATTTTCCAAACCCTCATACATTGTCTAACGATGGGAGAGTCCATATCCATAATATATATATATATATATATATATATATATATATATATACACACACACACACACATGAATGATTGTTGTTAAGCCCTTGCTGTACAATTTTTGCAATAAGTTGCTGTTTAAAGCTTAGATTTTTCAGATAAAATTTCTATGTTCATTATGATCAGTAATCACGGATCATACAGTATATATAAATCTTGACATTTGAATAAACTGCTCATTATTTTTTTTTCTATAAATCTAATGAGACTAATTTGCTAGCAAATCTAAGTGCCCCTCTCCCACTGCCATGATACCTGAGTTATGTTCCTATACTGTGAATTTACCACTTAACTACAGCTAGTCACAACACTTCTGACATTCAAGTGCAAAATAATTGATTCATTTTAGCAGGTGAAAACTGAATGATATTTTTAGGTGTCACACATAATTAGTAAATTTGTTACTAACACAGAAAAATGAGCCACTTTCCAAGAGCAGTTAACAGGTAATTATAATTAGTTATAATTAACACTGGTTATTTCTGTTTTGTTTATAAATTAAATAGCTAAATTGCATGAGACATATTCCATACCTGAAACATTGAAAAAAATTACCTCTTACTGCCTTATCACATTGTTCAAAAGAATAATTATGTTTTTTAAAAGCATTAGCATCATCTAATTATTTAAATGAATTTAACACTAATCAGTTACCATTTACATTACTCTATTTTAAGAGAGGTATAACTGAAGCAATAATTACTTATAGAAATAATAACAACCATCTTGACAGACAAAATGGAATTTAAGTTATATTTACAAAGTACTATCTAATTATAGTCATGTTAAGTACAATTTAGTTATAGAACTGTAAAGAACTGCTATTAATTCATGATGTTATCAATGTAGAGAATGAAATTAAGTAGTTCTTAATCATGAAAGTAATTTCAACTCTGTTTAGTGAGAGCAATAAATTTGGGCAATAGTTTTGTTATAGAATCAAAGACTTCCTTCCTATTTAAGGTTAGAATCAGATTCTGTAATACTTAATTATAGAAATGAGTTCTATTAATATGATTATATATTGATTAATTTTTTTTTCCTTCTTTGAAACACATTTCATAGTTTTACATGTTTATTTTGACGTCCATATTAGTTAAATTCATTGAACATTCAAAATGCACTTGAGCAGCTTTGTATTTCAGGTCAGTCAAGCTCAGTGAATGCTGCAGAATGTCATCGTAGCTGAAACTTAGTTATAGCAATTATTATAATTGGTTTTAATGCCTGTGGTATTAAAAAAGGAATTAGTCTTGCTTCATATTGAAAAGAAAAATCACTGAAATGAAAATTACTTTATTTTTTTTAATTTTATTTATTTCTTTTATCAGATAGAAATTTTATTGGTTTTATATTTAGTCACAATTATCCTAAATTACCCTAAATATTTTATGCAAGCCAACTGCACTTATTTGACACTTGGGATTTACCTTGGTGGCAAAAGCATTCAGTCAACAGTGACAAGGTTATTGTTTCAAATTGAAGCATTTCAGCTTGAAGGATTTCTTGCAATAAGCTGATAGAACCAATATGTGAAAGAAAAAAAAATTAAAAGAATGCAAGGGTCCTCTAAAATAAGCTCAACTAGTTGTACATAAATCTATTAGAATTTTCTAGCTCATACAGAGGAAGAAAGAGAAAGAGGTCAAGGGGGAACGAGAGGTGGCAAGAGGGAGAGAGAGAGGTAGTATGAGGGAGAAAGAGGTAGGGTGAAAAGAAAGAGAAAGATTAGATTCAATAAGAAACAATCTATTTCATGACACACATTATTTACTAATGCTTCCAGTTCTGTTTGTTGTGGTCTATCTGATTTGTTTTGTGGTGCTATTCCATTTATTTTTTGTTTTGCTTCTTTATTATACCTGCTCTAAGTAAGATTTGTTGTCAAATGCATTTAGATGACTCCTTGTTTGTAACTTATAACTTCATTCTTCAATGCATTGAATCTTGATTTTTTTAATGACCTTTCCAATAGTTGGATCAAATTCTAGTCTGTTGATAGCAACATGGAAACACAAATACACTCATGCATACATGTACACACATATATATGTTTATATGCAAATGTGTGTGTATATATATACATATATATATATATATATATATATATATACACATACATATATATGTATATATATATATATATATATATATATATATATATATATATACATACATATATATGTATATATATATGTGTATATATATATATATATATACATACATATATATGTATATATATATGTGTATATATATATATATATGTGTATATATATATATATATATACATACATATATATGTATATATATATATATATATATATATATATATATATATATACATACATATATATGTATATATATATGTGTATATATATATATATACATACATATATATGTATATATATATGTGTATATATATATATATATATATATATATACATACATATATATGTATATATATATGTGTATATATATATATATACATACATATATATGTATATATATATGTGTATATATATATATATATATACATACATATATATGTATATATATATATGTGTATATATATATATATCAGCCCAAGAATTACAGCGTGATGTGCTGCTTGACTGGTCCCCCCTCTCTCTCTCTCTCTCTCTCTCTTTATATATATATATGATGATGATGATGATGATCTTTTCTCCCGCCATGCCTCTGTCTACCCCTCCATCCTCTCTCTCTCCCCTTCGTAGTTTTTCCTTTAAGGTCTTCAGGTTCTGGCTATATATAAATGAGAAACCCATTCTAAATTATCTCGCTGACGTACTACGACGAAATACCCAAGATGCAGATAAGATAGAGATTTTTATTTATTTACGGCCTCAAACATCTCAATACCTTGCGCTTTAGTTTTTTTGTCCCTTATTATTTATCTTGTTTCTCTCCATGAAATTCAAATTGAATTCAGTTGTTGTCTTAAATTCATGCTTATTCATTTTCTAAGCTTCCTAAATTCATGCTACGTTATATTCTAATCACCCAGAATTCATTGCTCTTTTAAAAAAATTACGATTTATGCATTGTTGTCTCTCAAATATTTAAAATCTACAATTAAGAGCCCTCTCTACTCGCTGGCGGTAACCCGCCCTCCCACCCCCTCCACCGGAAGTTCATTCGTCTGTCATCCCTCTGTCATCCCACCCCCTCCCACCGGAAGTTCATTCCTCTGCCATCCCACCCCCTCCACCGGAAGTTCATTCCTCTGTCATCCCACCCCCTCCACCGGAAGTTCATTCCTCTGTCATCCCACCCCTCCACCGGAAGTTCATCCCTTTGTCATCCTGTCAACCTCGGCTGTCTCCCGGAACCCATCTAGTGGCCTTGGCCATCCTCTCCCCTACCTTTGGGTAGCGCATTAAGGTTGAGAAATGTTTGCAGGTTGTAGGTAATGTTTTGCTTATGAATTCTTCCAATTGCAAGTTTTCTTTTCAGGTACACGACACTGCTTTTCCTCTTCCCAGGCTACAGGCCCACACCCCCAACACCCATACTGTTAGGATTGGCACTCTCAACGTCGGCACGCTGAAAGGTAGATCTGGTGAAATTGTTGAGATGCTTGAACGGAGATGCGTAGATATGTGCTGCATCCAGGAAGTAAGATGGAGAGGAGGTTCTGCAAGGTTCCTCACAGGCAAAGAACACAGGTACAAGATTTTCTGGGCAGGGAACACTGACGGGGTCGGGGGCGTAGGAATACTTCTAGCGGAGAAATGGGTGGATAAGGTAATCGAGGTCGTTAGAGTAAGTGACAGAGTACTTAAGATCAGACTAGTGCTTCATCATAGATTAGCTACTGTCATCTCAGCCTATGCACCTCAACCTGGGCTACCAGATGGTCTGAAAGACCAATTCTATGACACCCTCTTGCAAACTACCTCGTCGACGAGTGACAGGGACCTTCTCTTTGTGGCTGGAGACTTCAACGGTCATGTCGGACGTCGTGCTGGGGGCTTCCATGGCATACATGGAGGCTATGGCTTCGGTTCCCGCAACGAGGAGGGAACCAGACTGCTGGAGTTCTGTGATGCAACCAATCTTATGGTCTGCAATACCAACTTCAGGAAACCTGCCAGTCACCTAGTCACCTACCGCTCCGGCAGACACTCTAGCCAAATCGACTACATCCTCGCCAGAAATAGGGAAAGAGGGCGGCTTATAAATGCCAAAACCTACCCTGGCGAAGAATGTACCCCACAACATAGATTAGTAGTTAGCGACTTTGGGATCAAGGCAAAATGGGTGCCCAGAATTAGACAGGCTTGGAGAAGAAGGGTGTGGAAGCTTAAAGACCCTGCAAACGGACAGAGACTTAGAGACAAGTTACTTGAAGCATTTAACGAAATAGAAGGGGATATAGCATCATACAACGTGGAAGACAATTGGAGATTTCTGCGGGACAACCTGTTGAAAGCCACCGACCAGATTTGTGGGTGGTGTAAGGTCCCCTCCCAACCCAGAGTAACGTGGTGGTGGAACAAGGAGGTAGACAGGGCTATTAGACAAAAGAAACAAGCTTGGAAGGACTGGAAGAACGGTGGTAGCAGGGAATTGTACCAATGTGCCAGAAGGGAGGCTAGGCGACAGGTTTATTTAGCCAGAGGGGAAGCAGATAAGGAAAGATTTGCCAATGTTCTGCGCCGTGAGGACCAAAGACTCGAGGTATTTCGGGTTGCAAGACAGTGTAGGAGAGAGAATAGTGATGTTGTAGGAGAGAAATGTGTTCGCATGGATGATGGTACGCTTGCATTAAATGAGGATGCAAAGAAAGAGGTCTGGAGATGCCACTACGATAGATTGCTTAATAAAGAGAATGAATGGGAGAAAGAGAGCCTGCCTTATGTCGACCCAATAGAGGGACCAGCTATCCGAGTTGATAGTACCAGGGTAGATAAAGCAATTAAGAGTATGAAGACCGGGAAAGCCCCCGGCCCATCAGGAATCACTGCAGAGATGCTCAAAATATCTGGCAGTGTTGGCTATAGCCTAGTCACCCGTATTACGAACCAGGTGATACACGAAGGAGTCATACCCTATGACTGGTGTAGCAGCATCATAGTCAACTGCTACAAAGGTAAAGGGGACGCTTTAGATACAAATAATTACAGAGGCATCAAGCTGTTAGATCAGGTTATGAAAGTTACAGAGAGGGTCATAGCCCAACTAATTAGGGAGCGAATCAATTTAGATGAGATGCAGTTTGGGTTCGTGCCAGGTAAAAGCACTACTGATGCCTTATTTCTAGTGAGACAGTTGCAAGAGAAATACCTAGCCAAGGATAAACCTCTGTACCTGGCTTTCGTTGACATGGAGAAAGCCTTTGACAGGGTCCCCCGATCCCTTATCTGGTGGTCAATGAGGAAACTTGGGATAGAAGAATGGCTAGTGAGAGCTGTGCGAGCCATGTACAGAGATGCGGCCAGTAAGGTGAGGGTTGGAAATGAGTACAGCAATGAATTCCGGGTAGAGGTAGGGGTCCACCAAGGTTCCGTCCTCAGCCCCCTATTATTTACCATAGTCCTCCAGGCAATCACAGAGGAGTTCAAGACAGGCTGCCCCTGGGAGCTCCTCTATGCTGATGACCTTGCCCTAATTGCGGAGTCACTATCAGAACTAGAGGAGAAGTTTCAGGTGTGGAAGCAAGGTCTAGAATTGAAGGGCCTTAGAGTCAACCTAGCTAAAACCAAAATCCTAATAAGTAGGAAGGTAGATAAAACACAAACCCCTTCAGGTAGATGGCCCTGCTCAGTATGTAGAAAAGGAGTAGGTAGTAACTCTATAAGATGTACCCGGTGCAAGCTATGGACACATAAGAGGTGCAGCAACATCAAAGGCAGGTTAACTAGCAAGTTAGTTTTTGTTTGTGGCAGATGTTCAGGTGCAATAAAGACTGCAAACAAACAGGAAACAACCTCTATCTCATTCCAGGGTGAAAAACTAGAGGTAGTCGATAGCTTCCGCTATCTGGGCGACCAAGTTAGTAGTGGGGGTGGGTGCGCTGAAAGTGTAGCTGCTAGAATAAGAATAGCCTGGGCAAAGTTTAGAGAGCTCTTACCCCTGCTGGCGACAAAGGGACTCTCACTCAGAGTAAAAGGCAGACTGTATGACGCATGCGTACGAACAACCATGCTACATGGCAGTGAAACATGGGCTGTAACTGCTGAGGACATACGTAAGCTCGCAAGGAATGAAGCCAGTATGCTCCGTTGGATGTGTAATGTCAATGTGAATACCCGTCAGAGTGTAAGTATCTTGAGAGAAAAGCTGAACATTAGAAGCATCAGTTGTGGCGTGCAAGAGAGACGATTGCGCTGGTATGGACATGTGGTGAGAATGGAGGAGGATAGCTGCGTGAAAAAGTGCCACACCCTAACAGTTGAGGGAACCCGTGGAAGAGGTAGGCCCAGGAAGACCTGGGCTGAGGTGGTGAGGCAAGACCTTCGTACATTGGGCCTCACCGAGGCGATGACTACGGACCGAGACCTTTGGAAATGGGCTGTGCGTGAGAAGACCCGGCAAGCCAAGTAAGATCGTTGCCAGTGCCCCTGGACTGGTTCTTGTGCGGGTGGCACATGAGATGCACCATTTTGAGCGTGGCCGTTGCCAGTACCGCCTGACTGGCTCCTGTAGGATTTTCGAGCGAGATCGTTGCCAGTGCCCCTGGACTGGCTTGTGCGGGTGGCACATAAAAGACACCATTTCGAGCGTGGCCGTTTTCGTGCGGGTGACACGTAAAAGCACCCACTACACTCTCTGAGTGGTTGGCGTTAGGAAGGGCATCCAGCTGTAGAAACTCTGCCAAATCAGACTGGAGCCTGGTGTTGCCATCCGGTTTCACCAGTCCTCAGTCAAATCGTCCAACCCATGCTAGCATGGAAAGCGGACGTTAAACGATGATGATGATGATGATATATATATATATATACATACATATATATGTATATATATATGTGTATATATATATATATATATATATATATATATATATATATATATACATACATATATATGTATATATATATGTGTATATATATATATATATATATATATATATATACATACATATATATGTATATATATATGTGTATATATATATATATATACATTTCTTTTATTAGCCACACAGGGCTCAACGAAGATGGGACAAATACAATGTAGAGCTTTTCTTTTTGGGAGGGGGAAGGAAGGAAAAAAAAAAAAAAAAAAAATTGGTGGTGTCGATCAAAAGGGATCGTAGGAAGGGAAAAAGGGGCAGTTCGATCAAAAGGGATCGAAAAAAAAAGAAAAGGAAAGGCCGATCAATAGGGATCGTGTATCACACAGTAATGTTCTCGTGTAAAAAGAGGGGAGGACAGTTTAGGTTTAGCCGTGGAAGGAAAAGCCCACGGAAAAGACCACGGTAACCTTGGTCAATATTCTCATTGAAGAAACTATAACAGTAAGTGACTCTCTTTTGCCTTTTTGTTTTATTTATTTATTGTTTTCTTGTTCATAGGGTTATGCTCAAGATGGCTCCGTCGTTCACACGTGCCATCCTTGCTACATTCACCCATCTTTTTTTGAAGCATTCACTAGACAAGACTTCCCTTTCTACTCTCAACTTCCTCTTCAGGTGATACTTGAAGAAGTTGATGAGAGATTGCCCAGAGAGGAAAGTCTTTGTCTCTAGACCTTTCAGACGCGTCCACCATACACATTCTTTCGCCATAGTCACAAGTACGATGAAAATAGCTCTTCCTTCCCGTTTAAAGGAAGGAGGCGCGACAATATTCACGATAGACTCGGCTGATAGACCGACTCGTCCCACACGCGATAGCAGTTGTTCGACGTAAGCCCACAGCTCGGAAATGGTGGGACACTGTACGAGTGCGTGCAGAACGGTTTCGTCGCTCTGCCGGCATCTCGGACAGGTCGGCCCCGTGTTTCTCGAGCCATGCCTGTAGAGCTTATCCCGAACGGGTAGTGCTTCTCGATAGCACTGCCAGGCCAGGGATCTCTGGAAGTTGTCCATAGGTCCCGGCCCGAAGGTCGTCTTAAACAGGCGGGTCAGGTATTCCTCGTCGACGCCCAGGTTCGCCCCGAGATCGTCGTCGTACCTTCCCTCCACTAATCCACTATAGAATGCGTTAGTTGTGATGCAGTCGCTCAAGGTTGACCCGGGTTGTTGGAGTTGCCGAAGAGCAGCGCGACACTCGCGGTGCCATTCGCCCTTCCTCGGCCTCTTCTTGATCCATGACTGCAGTTCGGTCATGGAGACGAGCTGCGGGAAAGCGCGCCGCACAAACGGTGACCACACCTGTTCACCGCTGTCTACGTAGAGCCGGAGATGTCGCAGTCTCAGCGCGTGTCTGCGCATCATCAACCACGGCATGCCCAGTCCTCCTTTTAACGGGTGTTGGCAGCAAACGGATCGCCTAACCATCGGAACGCTTCCTTTCCACAAGAAGCGGAAGAGGATGCGCTCCAGTTTGGTGATGGTAGGGTCGGGACAAGGAACGACGGTCAGGCGGTAGTAGATGACGGACGCGATGTACGTGTTCGCCACCTCCGCCCGACCTTTCAGGGAAAGCTTCCTCTCGGACCATTGCCGGGCTAGAGTGGCCACCCTTCTCGTTATCTCGTCCCAGTTCTTCTCCGTTTGGAGGTCTGGACCAAACCAGACCCCGAGCATCTCAACCGGACCGTCAGTCCAACGTCCCACGACGGAGGCGCTACTTGACGGCATGGGGTTGCTTCTCCAGGTGCCGAGCCGCAAGCCCACTGACTTATCCCGGTTGATTTTCGCTCCCGTTACCGCTTCGTAGTCTCTCAGTGTCTCGCCGACAAGCTCGATGTGCTTTTGGCTAGACACTATGACGGTGACGTCGTCCGCGTATGCCGACACGCTCGTCCCGCATCCCAACTCTCGCGGGATGCCCCTCAGCGTCGCCAGCTTCCGCAGTAGTGGCTCGAGAGTCAACACGTACAGAAGCGACGAGAGGGGGCATCCCTGACGGACCGAACGTGCAATGTCGAAGGGTCTTGATAGATGCCCATTGACGCGAACTACCGAACGGATGCCTCTGTACAAGGCAGCCATCCAGCCGCGGAAAATGGGACCGAAGCCGGCTGCTATGAGGACAGCCTCCAAGTATTGATGGTCTACCCTATCGAAAGCTTTCGATTGATCTAAATTGATCAGGGCCCCACCCATGCCAGGTTCCTTAACTACCCTCTCTATGATGTAGCGCATCAGATGGAGGTTGTCATGGATGCTCCTGCCCGGCACCGCGCACGTTTGCGCCTTGCCGATCAGTTTCTCGATGACAAGCGCCAACCGCTTGGCTAACACCTTGGCCAAAATTTTCAAGTCTGCATTGAGCAGAGTGATGGGCCTAAAGTTATCTATGACGTACCCCTTGTTTGGATCTTTCTTCAGCAGCGTTACGGCTCCTTGACTCACAAAACCGGGAATGCTCCCGTTTTGCTGCCAGTTGCAGTACACCGCCACCAAGACGTCTCCAAACAAGTCTGGCTTACAGTTGTAAAGCTCGTAGGGCAGACCATCCAAACCCGGAGATTTGTCCCTCGAGCATCCCGCCATCGCGTCCCTCACTTCCGCCGCCGTAATGGCACCTTCGCAGCACTCCGCCTCTCTTGCCGAGAGTCGTGGCAGGCTGTGCAGGTAGGCACTGAAGTCCACCCTGCGTTCTCGCTCGCCATTCGTGCCAAACAGTCGAGCAAAGTGCCGCTGAAAGGCCTCACACATTTTGCTTGGCTCGAGCAGTTCGCGCCCCTGTTCGTCCACCAGAGACCGAATGGTGGCTTTGTTGCCCTGTTGCGCCTCCGCCACCCGGGCCTCTCGTGCGGCTCCAACACCTTCGTTTCTTAGAGCACGCATCCTAGCCCTGACAACGCACCCTTCGTGTTTGGCGTTGAAGTGTTGGTCAAGGGCCAACCTCGCCGCCAAAACGTCGGATGCGATGCCACTTCTAATTGCCTCTTCTAGCTTCTTAACTAGTTCACCCTCTACTCTGTTTCTGTCTATGGCTAGTGCTTTGCTATACCTAACCGCTTCTGCTTTTATTGCTCTCTTGAGGGCAAACCACCATTTGTTGTTGATGATGGCTCCTGTCAAAGCCCTCTTTACTAACGTGCTAATCCGGTCTCTGAAAACTGGTCTCGACGGGAAAGACGCGTTTAGTTTCCAGTAATCGGAGCCCTGCCTATGTGTCTTATCTAAGTCTAGCGTACACGTCACAAGTTTGTGATCCGTGTAGCTGACTATGTGAAATTGTGGACACCCTATGCTATCTCTATCTACTCTCCTACACAGTATTCTATCTAGATACGACCTCGACGACCCGATGCGGTTTGTCCATGTCCACATTGGCGCATTCGGGTAATCGAGTCGGTACCTGTCAGACAGTTGAAAGCGTCTGAGCAGGTCTTTGAGGCATTTGCATCCCCGTCTATTCCTATCTCTGCCCACATAGTCTAGATGCGTGTCCAAGGTAGCATTCCAATCCCCCACTAAAAGTAAAGGACGAGACGTTCCTAGGAATACTTCTAGACGTCGAAAGAAATCCGGCCTACCTGTTAAAGGTGGTGCGTATACTGATATGAGTCGAAAAGCACACCCATCGCTGCCATCGACATCCAGAACAACCAATCTACCCTCCGGGTCTATGAATACTGTCTTTACTTCGAGATCCAGACTCTTGCGAAAGAGTACCGCCGTGCCACTACCGCCCATTCTCGGCAGACAGGGAGAAAAATAAATGTTAAACTGTCTGCCAAACATGGACGATAGGGCCCGCGGATCATGGAGTCTGGTCTCGCTTATGGCTATGATTTCTAGTTTATGTGACTTTATGTCATTTAGGAGGTACCCTTGTTTCCAAGGGGACCCCAAGCCACGCGCATTTACACAACCAATCTTGAGCATCATTTTGATTTGAGTGTTAAAGTTTTATAAAGAGAGTCACTTACCGTTTGAGAGTTTTTGTGTCTCCTCCTTCGGGTTTTCTTCGAGGAGATCACTATATAGTTTTTTCGCCAGGTATTTTTGGCATTTGCCAACTGCCTTTGGAAAAATAGATTTTAGTGTGTGGTGCAGGGTTGGTGTTATGTGTAGTATTTTGATGTGTTCTGGCGGTGTTGTGTATGGGTGGTTGCTGGTTTTTATGTCTTCGTTTGTTATGTTTGTTTTTGTGTTGATGTATTCCATCAACTCTGAGTTTTTTGTGTTGATGGCAGTGAGCATTGTGTGTGTGCTTGCTTTTGGGGTTTTGTTGCTTGTGTTGTAGTTGTGTGTGCTTGTGTTGGTGTCTGGAGTGTTTTCGGGAGTTGTGTATCTCCCTGCTTTGTTTGTGTTTGCTTTTCTTTTCTTGCTCCTCTTCCTCCTTCCTTTCTGGGCTATTTGCCATTCCTCATTACTTTCATCTTCCGACGAAGGTTCTGAGGAATCGGAAGGGGGTAGGGGCAAATTGTGAGCGTCTGTGTGTGCTTGTGTGAGTGGTTGTGTTGCTGTTTTTGTTGGTGCTGATGGCTTGTTATTTGTGTGAGGTGTGTGTGATGTGGGGGAGGGGGAAACAGTCTTGGAATTTTCTTTCTTTTCCCCTGCTTCCTCACTTGTTGTTTTTGCAGATGCTGTTGTCTTCTCAGTTGCCAGTGTTGCTTGTGTTTCTCTTGTTTTGATTGTTGATGGTGGTGTTGGTAGTAGGGTTTTTTTTCCGGGTTTTGGTGGTTGCCCTTGTTGCTTTTTTTGGTTGGCGGCGGTTGGGCAACTGTCCTTGAGGTGTGCCTCGCTGCCGCATACATAACAACGTGGCCGCCTTCCTTCCACCACTACATATAACTTGTGGTCCTTTGCCAGTTGGATGTGTGTGGGGATCTTTTGGCACTCCTCTTCAGTGATGTGGAGGAGGACTTCGACTTTTTTTCCCCCTTCCCAGTTTTTCTCCTCTGCAGTAGCAATTTCTAATATATTTGCCTCCTCCATTTCGAGGCATATAGAACCTACTATCCACTGTGTTTCCACTTGTGAAGGGACATTCTTTACTGTCACCTTCGTCACTCTCTGTCCAAGATAACTCGGTATCATCACCAAGTCATCTGTGTGGAGAGAGAGTGTTGAAAATTCCTTCGCTAACTGTTCGCTCTTAAAGCGTACTAGGACCGTGGCAAATTTTCGTCCCCAAGTAACATGACTTTGAAAGGGCCATATCTGTTTGAGACAAATCTCAATTTTTTGGGTGAAGAAATTCTCCGGTCGCTTCGTTTTCTTGTTGATAAGTCTGTATGATATGTGCTTCTTGTTTGTATTTTCAATAATTGCTTTTGGTATGTGTATTTGTACAGTGTCACCTTCTTTCGTGAGAAGGGATTTTGTGTCATTGATTTGTTTTTGGGTGAATGTTAATATTGTTCTTTTTTCTTTCGTTGCATCGGCAAAATTTGTTTTTGTGATGCTGGCAGATATGTTGTTTGTGGCGTTTGTGGTGTTGTTTATCTTGTTCGTCTTGTAGTTGTTGATGGTGGTATTGACAGTGGTGTTGGTACTGCCAGGTTCAAAGGTGGTGGTAGTGGTGGCAGAGTTTGTCGAAGTAGTGGTGGTGTTGGTGTTGAAGGTCGGTGTCCTGTTGTTGTTGCTGTTGTTATTGTCACTGGTAGTAGCAGTGGTGAGGACAGTGGTCGTGTTAGCAAGGACATTTGTGTCGTTGTCGTTGTTGTTGCTGTTGTTGTTGTTGTCTTTGTCGTTGTTGTTGTTGTTGTCACTGGTGACGGTGGCAGGCAAGACTGCTGTAGCAGCAGAGTTTGTACACGTGATGGTGGTAGTGGTGGTGGTTGAGGCAGCAGCAGTTGACTCAGAATCATTGCTCTTCTTCATCACTTGTCTGCGTTCATGCGGAACGGCATTAAGTGTTTTCGCCTCTGGCATTAGGAGCGGGAAGTCGGCCTCGTTGAAAACCTTAGCCATATTCGTTTTAAAGAATATGGCTAGGAACGAGGAAGATATGTTTGAATTTTTGGAAATAAGGCTCTAAATAGAGCTATTTCCGATTTGAAAAATATATGTTCACGAAGTATTTTGTGTTATACACAACTTATACAAAATTTTAAAACAAAATAGGTCTTTTAAGAGACATATATATGGATATATATATGTGTATATATATATATATATATATATATATATATATATATATATATATATATATATATATACATACATATATGTGTATATATATATGTGTGTATATATATATATATATATATATATATATATATATATATATATATATGCCATCATCATCATCATCTTTTAACATCCACTTTCCATGCTGGCATGGGTTGGATGGTTTGACTGAGGGCTGGCAAGCCAGGAGGCTGCACCAGGCTTCAGTCTGATCTGGCAAGGTTCCTACACCTGGATGCCCTTCCTAATGCTAACCCCTCCAAGAGTGTAGTGGGTGCTTTTTATGTGCCACCGGCATGGGGGCCAGTCAAGCAGTACTGGCATTGACCATGTTCAAATGATGCTTTTTACATGGTATCGGCATGGGATCCTGTCAGGCGGCATTGGCAACAACCATGCTTGAATGGTGATTTCCCTTGACTCAACAGGTCTTCTCAAGCACACACATACACTTATATACTTATATGTATATGCACACATATATATATGCATATATGTGTCTATCTATTTATCTATCTATCTCTGTGTGTGTATGTATGTATGCATGTATGTCTATCCTTCCATGAGTCCTCAATCCCTGATAGAATTATAGGGAGTCTGTTGGGATACATGGTGTGTCTTAGGCATTTTGAACTGTCTAGAATCTATTGTTCTCCATGTCTGACCATAGTTGCCTTTCTTCCTCCTCCTCAAAAGAGAGAGAGAGAGAGGGAGAGAAAGGGAGAGAGAGTGAAAAGGAAAAATATTGGTTCTTCAAGATCAACTTAATTTTTTATCTTTTCAGGTTAAAAATTAAAGTTGATCTTGAGATTTAAAATCTGAGTGCAAGGGACCAGATTAATACCACAAGACACCCCATCCAATGCACTGACAGCCTGTATATGTATATGATGTATATAATTATTTTATTGGACCCAAATGTGAAATAGTTATTTTAGGAAAATTTAGAAAGGTGGTGCTCCAGCATGGCCGCAGTCAAATGACTGAAACGAGTAAAAGAGTAAAAGAGTAACCATAATAAAATGATTCCAAAAGGCAATAATCATTTTCAACTCAGTCTGATTAAAAAATTACCATTGGAATTGTTTTGTCATGCTGTCCAACTCATGCCAGCATGGACAACAGACGCTAGATGATGATGATGATGATGATATGGATATATATATGTGTGTGTGTGTATGTGCGTGTGTGTATATATATATATATATATATATATATATATATGTATCTGCATAGCTAAGCATCTATCAATCTGTATACACACATACACTTGCACACACACACACATGCATGCACGCACACACACACATATACACAAACAGATAGAAGCTTGACATATAGATAGTAAGATAGATATAAACTTTTGGAGAGTCACCAACTGGCAATGAAATCTTAAGTGAATAGCTAAAAAATGCCAATATTTCAAGTCACATGTCTCCACTCTTTTTAGTCTCCACTCTGAGCTTGTTGCCTCTTAACTCATATACATACAGTACGCACATATACATAGACACAAACACACACACATTCAGAAAAAGGCACAAATGCAAACATCTATCTATCTATCTATCTATCTATCTATCTATCTATCTATCTATCTATCTATCTGAAGGGAAGCATTCCGATGGTTAGGCGATCCATTTGCTGTCAACAGCCGCTAAATGGAGGGCTGGGTATGCCGTGGTTGATGATGTGCAGACATGCGCTGAGACTGCGACATCTCCGGCGCTTCATAGACGACGGTGAACAGGTGTGGTCGCCGTTTGTGCGGCGCGCTTTCCCGCAGCTCGTCTCCTTAGCCGAACTGCAGTCGTGGATTAAACAGAGACCTAGGCTCGGCGAATGGCACCGCGAGTGTCGCGTTGCTCTCAAGAAGCAACTCTGCCGTCCGGGACCAATCTTGTGCAACTTTGATTCCACAAAAGCGTTCTATAGAGGATTAGTGGAGGGGAGGTTCGACGACGATCTCGGGCAGAATCTGGGCATCGACGAGGAACACCTGACCCGCCTGTTCAGGACAACTTTCGGGCCGGGACCTATGGACAACCACCAGAGATCCCTGACCTGGCAGTGCTATCGAGAAGCATTACCCATTCAGGATAAGCTTTACAGGCACGGTTCGAGACACACCGGACCGACCTGGCCGAGATGCGGTCAGAGCGACGAAACCGTTCTGCACGCAATCGTGCAGTGTCCAAAGATTTCCGACCTGTGGGCTTATGCCGAACGGCTGCTGTAACGTGTGGGACGAGTCCGCCTGTCAGCCGAGTCTATTGTGCAAATTGCTCCACCACCGTCCCTCAACAGGGAAGGCAAGGCAGTGTTCATCATACTGGTGGTCATGGTGAAAGAATGTGTGTGGTGGACCCGAGCGAAAGGATTAGAGATGAAAACTTACCTCTCTGGCCAATCGCTGATCAACTTTTTCAAGTATCACTTGAAAAGGAAGGTGAGAATAGAGAGACAGTTTTTGTCTCGTGAAAGTTTCATTAAAAGGTGGGTGAATGTAGCAAAGATGGTGCGTGCGAGTGACGATACCTCTTTGAGCATGATCCTATAAATCGAGAAAAAAAAATTAAAAAAAAAAAGAGAGAGAGAGAGAGCACTTCGCTCTCATGTGTCTATTCCCTGCTGAGGTTACCATGGTCTTTTCCGTAGGCTTTTCTCTCCATGGATAAACCTAATGTTACCCCATTTTACACAATTGACATTTTCTGTGATATACGATACCCCCCCTTTTTTTTTGTTTGCTCCTACCGATCCCTTTTGATCGGATTTAAAAAAAAATTAAAAAAAATTTTTTTTTTAAAGAAAAGCTCTACAGTTGTATTTGTCCCTCTGTGTGCAGCCCTGTGTGGATAATAAAAGAAAGTTATCTATCAATCTCTCTATCTATCTTTCAATCTATCTATCTATCTATCTTTCTTTCTATCTATCTATCTATCTATCTATCTATCTATCTATCTATCTATCAATCTCTCTATCTATCTTTTAATCTATCTATCTATCTATCTATCTTTCTTTCTATCTATCTATCTATCTATCTATCTCTATGGACGGACGGTAGACGTGTCGGTTCCATACGTTTTGCCTTTTTTATGATTTCAAAAGTTTGTTTCTAAAGTTTATTTTATATAGAAAGTTGTATAACAACTTATAGACTCTCTGGTGCAAGTTTTTTGCAACGGAAATCTGCCCTGTGTGGCACATTTCCAGGTTTTAAAAATCAATTTCGGCTTTCTAGCCATTTTTATTTTGAGACGATGGCGTCTTCTAGCCATGAAAAGTTTCGTCAAACGAACGCTGAATTTTGCAGTGTTTCGTTCGAAAAAGAATTTCCTAGTCTTCCTTCCTCACAGTTAAACGAGAGAATGGAGAAAAAGAAAAAAGAATTCACACACACAGATGCAAGTGTTAACTTGAAAGTTAACACCGCCACCACCACCACCAACAACAAAAACAAAACTGTAACCAAAGTTACAAAACAGAACACAGACGATGTCTCCAAAGTATCTGACGTCAACACCATTTCTGATGACGCCATCATCACCACCACCAACAACAACAACGACAACAACAGCAGCAGCAACAGTTCAACTCAACCTTTGCTCTCTTCACCAGCAGCAAGCGAAAGAGAGGAAGGAAAAATGAATACAAGCCACAACACCACTGACACAGTCATAAATACCACATCTGCCACCAATACCAGTGCCAGCACCAGCAACAACAATAACAAAAACAAAAACTTTGCTGAAGCTTTGAAGCAAAGTGAAACTGTTGTGTCCTACACGACAAAAGAAATAATAGAAATGAGAAAATTAATCACCAAAGAAAGCGGTGAAGTACACTTAAACATACCACAACACATATTAGAGGAAACAAAGAGGAAAACAATAATATATAAAATAACAAACACTAAAAGTAGAAGGCCGGAACAGGCCAGTATAGACAAAATTCAAAAATGTTTGCAATCAATTTGGGATAAAAAATCATATATTATTTGGTACAGATTTGCACAGGTACAGGTGATTTTTCGAAATGAAGAGTTGGCGAAGAGGTATTCAACGCTAACTCTTCACACACCAGAAATAACAATGTTACTCAGTTACCTTGGCCAAAAGGTAACAAAGGTAACAATAAAGCACGCACCTCCAGCAGTAGACACACTATGGTTGATATCGGCCATATGTGTCGACATGGACAACATAAACATACTTAAAATAAACGTTGGAGAAAGCATACAAATCCTGTTCCGCACAAACGAACAAGAAATCAAAAAAATCCCACCATACATCCGTTTGGCAACAAATCAAAAGTTACATATAGTGGTAGAGGGCAGGCGGCTTCGCTGTTACTTATGCGACAGCGAGGTACACCTCAAAAAGGAGTGTCCGACTGTCCGAAAAACACAACAACAACAACAAGAACTAACTAAGCACATAAAAAAAGCCTTGCTGCCCACACTGCCATCCACACAAAACACAACAAAAGCAACATTAACAACATCAACGAAAGAAAATACAACAACAAAAACTGCAAAATTAACAAACAAAGAAGACGAAAAAAGAAAAGACAATACATAAACTGATACCCCTTCCCCCACATCACTTACACCACAACCAAAAATTCAACAACCAACAACAACAAAAACAACACAACCACTGACACAAGCAAACACAGATCCATACAACATGCCCCTACCTCCTTCCGATTCCTCAGAGTTTTCATCTGAAGACGAGTCAAGTAATGAGGAATGGAAAATAGCCCAAAAAGGAAGGAGGAAGAGGAGCAAAAAAAAGAAAAACGAATAACAACAAAGCAGGGAGATTCACATCTCCCGAAAACACTCCCAACTCCTACATGATAGACACCCATAATAGCACACCAAAAACAATGCTAACAGCAATAGACACTACAAACACAGAGTTGATGAAATACATCAACTCTAAAACAAACATCACAAATAACGACATCAAAACAAACAACCACCCACGCACAAAACCGCCAAAACAAATTAAAATTTATCATGTAACACCAGCATTACACCACAAAATAAAATCCCTCTACCCCAACGCGGTAGGGGGATGTCAAAAATATTTGTGCAAGAAATTGTACAATAGCCTCCTTGGTGAAAAATCCAAGGAGGAAACAAAACTTTCGAACGGTAAGTAACTCACTATTCCTTTTGTTTTGTGCTTTAAAGCACATATTTAAATAGAATCATGGCGAAGATTGGTTGTGTGAATGTGCGTGGCTTGGGGGTCCCCTTGGAAACAAGGGTACCTCTTAAATGACATCAAGTCACACAATTTGGATATCATAGCCATTAGTGAGACCAGACTCCATGAACCGCGGGCCCTAAAGTCCATGTTTGGCGGACAATTTAACATTTATTTTTCTCCCTGTCTGCTGAGGATGGGCGGTAGTGGCACGGCGGTTCTTTTTCTCAAGAGTCTGGATCTCGAAGTAAAGACGATATTCATAGACCCAGAGGGTAGACTGGTTGTGCTGGATGTCGACGGCAGCGATGGTTGCACTTTTCAGCTGCTAGCAGTCTATGTTCCTCCCTTAACAGGTCGGTCGGATTTCTTTCGACGTCTAGAGGTATTCCTGGGAACGTCTCGTCCTTTACTTTTAGTGGGGGATTGGAATGCTACCTTGGACACACATCTAGACTCCGTAGGAAGAGACAACAATAGAAGTGGATGCAAATGCCTCAGAGACCTGCTCAGACGCTTTCAACTGTCTGACAGGTACCGACTCGAACACCCAAATGTGCCAACGTGGACATGGAGTAACCGCATTGGGTCGTCGAGATCGTATCTAGATAGGATAGTATGTAGGAGGACAATAGATAGAGATAGCTTAGGATGTCCACAATTCCACACAGTCAGCTACACGGATCACAAACTTGTGACGTGTACACTAGACTTAGATAAGGCACATAGGCAGGGTCCCGGTTACTGGAAACTAAACGCGTCTTTCCCGTCGAGACAAGTTTTCAGAGACCGGATTAGCACGTTAGTAAAGAGGGCCTTGACGGGAGCTATCATCAACAACAAATGGTGGTTTGCCCTCAAGAGAGCAGTAAAAGCAGAAGCAACTAGATATAGCAAGGAACTAGCCGTAGATAGAAACAGAGTAGAGGAGGCATTAAGAAGCAGCATCGCATCCGACGTTTTGGCGGCGAAATTGGCCCTCGAGCAACATTTCAACGCCAAACACGAAGGATGTGCTGTCAGGGCAAGGATGCGTGCTCTAAGGAACGAAGGTGTTGGAACCGCGCGAGAGGCCCGGGTGGCGGAGGCGCAGCGAGGCAACAGAGCCACCATCTGGTCTCTGGTAAATGAACAGGGGCGCAAATTGCTCGAGCCGAGCAAGATGTGCGAGGCCTTTCAGCGGCATTTTGCCCGACTGATCGGGACGAATGGCGAGCGAGAACGCTGGGTGGACTTCAGTGCCTACCTGCACAGCCTGCCACGACTCTCAGCAAGAGAGGCGGAGTGCTGCGAAGGTGCCGTCACGGCGGCGGAAGTGAGGGACGCGATGGCAGGATGCTCGAGGGACAAATCTCCAGGTTTGGATGGTCTGCCCTACGAGCTTTACAACTGTATGCCAGACTTGTTTGGAGACGTCTTGGCGGCGATGTACTGCAACTGGCAACAGAACAGGAGCATTCCTGGTTTTGTGAGCCAAGGAGCCGTAACGCTGCTAAAGAAAGATCCAAACAAGGGGAATATCATAGATAACTTTAGGCCCATCACTCTGCTCAATGCAGACCTGAAAAGTTTGGCCAAGGTGTTAGCCAAGCGGTTGGCGCTTGTCGTCGAGAAACTGGTCGGCAAGGCGCAAACGTGCGCCGTGCCGGGCCGAAGCATCCATGACAACCTCCATCTGATGCGCTACATCATAGAGCGGGTAGTTAAGGAACCTGACATGGGTGGGGCCCTGATCAATTTGGATCAATCCAAAGCTTTCGATAGGGTAGACCATCAATACTTAGAGGCTGTCCTCACAGCGGCCGGCTTCGGACCTGTTTTCCGCGGCTGAATGGCTGCTTTGTACAAAGGCATCCGTTCGGTAGTTCGCGTCAATGGGCACCTATCAAGACCTTTCCACATTGCACGTTCGGTCCGTCAGGGATTCTCCCTCTCGTCGCTTCTGTACGTATTGATTCTCGAGCCACTACTACGGAAGCTGGCGATGCTGAGGGGCATCTCACGAGAGTTGGGATGCGGGACGAGCGTGTCGGCATACGCGGACGACGTCACCGTCATAGCGTCTAGCCACGAGCACATCGAGCTTGTCGGCGAGACGCTGAAAGACTACGAAGCGGTGACGGGAGCGAAAATCAACCGGGATAAGTTGGTGGGTTTGCTGCTCGGCGCCTGGAGAAGCAAGCCCATACCGTCCGGCAGCGCCTCAGTAGTGGGACGCTGGACGGACGGTCTGGTCAAGTTGCTCGGAGTCTGGTTTGGTCCGGACCTGCAAACGGAGAAGAACTGGGACGAGATAACGAGTAGGGTGGCCACTCTCTGCCGGCAATGGTCCGAGAGGAAGCTGTCCCTAAAAGGTAGGGCGGAGGTGGCGAACGCGTACATCGCGTCCGTCATCGAATACCGCGTGACCGTCGTGCCTTGGAGGGCTGAAAGGAGGGCTGGGCATGCCGTGGTTGATGATGCACAGACATGCGCTGAGACTGCGACATCTCCGGCTCTACGTAGACGACGGTGAGCAGGTGTGGTCGCCGTTTGTGCGACGCGCTTTCCCGCAGCTCGTCTCCATGACCGAGCTGCAATCGTGGATCAAAAAGAGGTCGAGGAATGGCGAATGGCACCGTGAGTGTCGCGTTGCTCTCCAACAACTTTGCCGTCCCGGGTCGACCTTGAGCGGCTGCATCACAACGAAGTCATTCTATAAGGGATTAGTGGAGGGCAAGTACGACGACGATCTCGGGGCAAACCTGGGCGTCGACGAGGAATACCTGACCCGCCTGTTCAGAACGACTTTCGGGCCGGGACCTATGGACAACTTCCAGAAATCCCTGGTCTGGCAGTGCTACCGAGAAGCGCTACCCGTTCGGGATAAGCTCTATAGACACGGCTCATGAAATGCGGGGCCGACCTGCCCGAGATGCGGTCAGAGCGACGAAACCGTTCTGCACGCACTTGTGCAGTGTCCAACCATTTCGGAGCTGTGGGCTTATGTCGAACGACTGCTGTCACGTGTGGGACGAGTCGGTTTATCAACCGAGTCTATCGTCAATATCGTCACGCCTCCTTCCTTTAAACGGGAAGGAAGAGCTGTATTTATCGTACTTGTGGCTATGGCGAAAGAATGCATCTGGTGGACGCGTCTGAAAGGATTAGAGACAAATACTTTCCCCTCTGGTCAATCTCTCATCAGCTTTTTCAAGTATCACTTGAAAAGGAAGGTGAGAGTAGAGAGGCAAATGTTTCAAAAAAAGATGGATACATGTAGCAAGAATGGCACGTATAAATGACGAAGCCACCTTGACCATGATTCTATAAAACGTTTAAAATTTTGTAAACAGAGAGTTATTTACGTTTCTTGCATAAATAAAAGGAATTTTATTTAACAAATTGTGACACTAAGGACCAAGGTTACCGTGGTCTTTTCTGTAGGTTTTTCTTTCCACGGATAACCTCCCCATTTATTGGGAAATTTTTGTAATATTTTAATTTTTTTTTTTTTTTGTAAATACCCCAAACGTTTTCTCGATGCCTTTTCATCGTTATCCCCATTTTATTTTTTACTTTATTTTCGTCCCCATCAAAAAGAAAAACTCTACATTTGTATTTTGTCCCCTCTATGTTGAGCCCTGTGTGGCTAATAAAGAAACATATCTATCTATCTATCTATCTGCCTGTGAACCTGTCTGCATTTCTTTCTCTCTCTCTTTCTCTATCTATCTATCTATCTATCTATCTATCTATCTATCTATCTATCTGTCTGTCTGTCTGTCTGTCTGTCTGTCTGTCTGCTTGTCTGTCTGTCTCTCTGCCTGTCTGTCTGTCTATCTATCTATCTGACTGTCTGTTTGCTTGTCTGTCAGCTTGTCTGTCTGCTTGTCTGTCTGTCTGTCTATCTATCTATCTATCTATCTCTATCTATCTATCTATCTATCTATCTATATCTATCTCTCTCTGTCTCTCTCTCTCTCTCTCTCTCTCTCTCTATATATATATATATATATATATATATATATATATATATATATATATATAAATATATATATTCAATCTTTTAAAATTATATATATATTTATATTGAACCAATACTTATATTAAATGGAATACTTTGTGGTAATTATTATTAGTATTTCTAAGACTATATGAAATAGCTTCTGAAGATGATTGAAAATCATGCTAAATTATTAATTAACTAAATAATTCATTGTTTCATGAATCAATGAAGAAAAATAAATGACAAAATACATCAGATAAAAACAAATATATATAAACTACAACATTGAATGATTAAAACATACAGTAATGGTATTTAGTACACAATTATTAGAAATGAAGTTTTTCAAAATTATTTTTCTGATCACACTCTCTCACTCTCTCTCTCTCTCTCTCTCTCTCTCTCTCTCTCTCTCTCTCTCTCTTTCATTCTCTATTTTGCTCTCTTTTATTTTACTTTCCTTTATCTTCCCATCCCCATAATCATTGTCACCTTCAGCATTTTCTACCTCCATCGCATCATCATCATGATCATCATCAGCATTAGTTTGGTTTTCACCTTCACAATTATCAACCTTTTCCTTTCTCCTCCTCATCCTGCAAAGTAACTATGATGATGATGATGATGATTAAGATGATGGATCATCATCATCATCATCATCATCATCATTATTGTCAACCACCTAATCCTCCTAATCCTCTTTCCATGCATCACTATCATCATCATCATCATCAACATCATTGACATCATCATTATCACAATCGTTTATCATCTTTGTCATTATCTTTATTGATGTTTTTTTTGTTTTGTTTTACTTTTTATTTATATCAGCTTAATCAAATTTGTTCATCTCTTCATATCTGTTCAATTGATTTGTGGTATTTTTGTTAGTTTTTGTTTGTGTTTGCAATGTTTACCATACAATCACTCCTCCCCACCTCCTGACACACTCTCTGCTCTATGTACCTTAGTTTCTTAATTGTTTCTTCTTCTCTTTACTTCTTTCTTCAGTGCTCCAAGTTTATTCCATTTCATTTCTAACATTACAGAACATAAACTTTACTTACACACATTTTTTTTAGTGGTAAGAATTTGAAATAAATTTCCTCACTGCCCCCACACTATGTAGCTTTATGGAGACAGGTTCAATTCTAAACCATGTGATTTCAAGTTCTATTGCACTGTGTGGTACCTTGGTGTCTTCTACCATAATCCCAGGTGGACCAACACCTTTTAAGTAAAATTGGTTGATGGGAACTGTATGGAAGGCCATTCTAAATATGGTGGAATCTTCTATTACAAACGAAGTATGAGTGTTCAGTTTTTGTTGAATAATCTGCCTAAATGATTTGTTTATAGTGATCAAATGCTTGTGCTGCACATTAGTGCACTCTGTCCATCAAATTGACATTGCCTGTACAATTGCACAAAGGATGCAGAGCAATGTGATATGAAATGTTTTGCTTAAGAAATTGGGTATTTGATTCCTGATCCAGGGATATATATCATCAGCATCACCATTGCTCGATGGCATGGGCTGGATGGTTTGACAGGAACTGGCCAGTCATGGCATGGTCTATGGCTTCTACGGCTGGATGTCCTTCATAATGCTAAACCCTTTACAGTGTGCTGGGTCCTTTTTTACATGCCATATGTACTATGAAATTAAACAAATATTAAAAAAAAAAACATAGGAAATTATCCAATGAACTGTTTTAGCTTACAGCTGTTTCTTATTTCTTTATTGCCCACAAGGGGCTAAACATAGAGGGGGCGAACAAGGACAGAGAAAGGGATTAAGTCGATGACATTGACCCCAGTGCACACCAGGTACTTTATTTATCGACCCTAAAAGGATGAAAGGCAAAGTTGACCTCGACGGAATTTGAACTCAGAACGTAAAGACAGACAAAATACTGCTAAGCATTTCACCTGGCATGCTAACGTTTCTGCCAGCTTGCCACCTTACAGTTGTTTCTGCTATAAGATGCAGTGTTCTCAGAGCCACATGCTTGTGTATTATTGGGTGTAAATGCTTTCTCAAATAAACTTGCACTTTAATTTTGTAGTTTCAAGGGAGCAATAAGGTGATGCACAAGGACTCAGTTCTCAGTGCATTATATCTTACAGCAGAAGCAACTGTAAGCTGTAAGCATTGCATAATTTCCTGTTTCTTATCATTTATCTAATTTCATATTATCCTCTTTACTCAACTAATGCTTTATTCTGAACCATATGTATATTGTGTTCTAACACTAGGTTAATAGCATCACTATGCCTAAGCGAAATATTTATATATGTATATACATGTATATGTATATACATGTATATGTATGTATGTGTGTGTGTATGTATGCATGTGTATGTAGATATAGATAAATAGATAGGAAGATCGCTTTCATCAGATGATACATAACATTTCAAAACAATATAAGAACAGCACTTTACCATAGTGGGCCAGTTGAACATGATTCCAGCCAAAACTGGATTGGAATGAGAGACACAGCAAAGCTAGGATGACTTTAAGAGGTTAGTTAGTGGGTAGAGTGTTCACAGTGATTTCTTTTAGTTATGATGTAATGATTTCAATGTAATGATTTCCAGCAGATTTCAATTAAAGAAATCTGCAGGAAACAGCTATAATGAAGTGACATGTATCCATCATTTTGTTATTTATCTATTTGTCCATGATACATCTCAATGGAATCCTGACCCATCGGATATTCTGGAGTATACCAAATAGTGTACAAACTATACAATGTATACCTTTGGATTAACCTGTAGGCTATTAAAATACTCATAAGGGTTAAATTCTCTGTATACACAGCCTGAATTTTTTTACTGGATGTGCTTTGGTATCCAGGATATTTGTTCAAGTAAGGGTGTTGTTTACAAGTTGATTTCGACCATACCTGGTGCCTATCATTTAAGTACGTGATTGCTTTGAATCCTTCATCCTTTTTATTGTGTATATATTACACACACATACACACACACACTCACACACATACACATATATCATTATAATCATCATCATCAACATTTAATGTCAGTTTTCCATGCTGGCATGGGTTGGATGGGTTGACAGGAACTAGCAAGGCCAGAGACCACACCAGGTTTCATACCCTGTTTTGGCCTGGTTTCTATAACTAGATGCATTTCCTAATGTCAATCACTTTACAGAGTGTACTGGGTGCATTTTACGTGGCACCATCACCAGTGCTTTTTACATAGCAATGCTTTTTATGCAGTACTTTGGTTTGAGGATCTCAGTTCTGTTGTGAGTGGATCTTCTTGAGTACAGCAATGTGCCATATATCTCAGTCCTCTGTCATCTCCTTTGAAAGGTTCAGCATTTTGAGATCAGCATACATATCCATACATACATATATATGTATATATATATATATGTACATATATATATGCATTAATATACATAAATAGATATATTTGTACGTATATATGTCTGTGTGATTATGTGAATGGTTACATTCCGTGTCTGAATAAAATAGTGCTGTTATTTTGATATTTTTTGTAAACTAATTGTGCTTCTGCACTGTCAAAAACAAGTGGAATATAAAAGCCACTTACTTGAAATGCAGTTTAGGGTCAGTAACAAGTGTAAAATAATTCCTCACTCATACCTATTCATACAACCCATACTAGTATACAAAAAAACAAAAATAAAACAGACATAAAATGATTACAAACAAACTAGACAGCTACTTATCTGATTCTGAAATTATTCTAATAAAGGGATTTGTTCGTCACACCATACAGTTACATAACGGGTTCTGAAAATTATTCTATATTGTTACTAGTTTTTCATTTCACAGCTTTCATGATCAACAGATTTTCTGTGATATTCATTTTAGAACTAATACTTGTAGATTAAGCATAAGTATGCATATCATTGTTGGTTTGATGAATCTCTATGTGAGCATGTGTTTAAATTTTAAGTAAATCAGCTTACAAGAGGATTACATCATTTACAATTAATTATTGTTTGAGTGTTTTATTTATTTATTTATATATTTCATTTATATTTTGTTATTTTTATCTTTTTTTTTATTTCCTATTTTCTATGAAATCAACTTGAGAAGCTAGAAACCAATAAACTGAAAACTGAGGAAACATAAATAAATGAAAATAAAACCGGAGAGAAGAATCATATATCAATATATATATATATATATATATATATATATACACATACATACATATATATATATATATATATATATATACATACACACATATATATATATATATATATATATATATATATATAGAGAGAGAGAGAGAGAGAGAGAGATATGCACATATATATGTACATGTGTATGCATGTATGTATATATGTTTGTATGTATGAATGTGTGTATGTATGTGTGTAAAGGAAAAACAAAAATAAAACATTGTTTGTTTGCTTTTTTTTTGCAACAAATTAAGCTTACACATAGTTAATTATTGATCACTTAGTAATGGTTATGTGTTCTTTTATCTTGTTTATATTCTGTGTGTGTATAAGCTTGTATATGCATATATATACACACATACATATGTATACATACAAGCATACTTTCATACATATATATATTGCATTATATTATATTGTATTATGTGTGTGCGTGTATACATACATACATATATATATATATATATATATATATATATATATATATATATATATATATACATATATATATGTGCATATAGTTTATACATGCTATATATATATATATATATATATATATATATACATATATATATGTGCATATAGTTTATACATGCTATATATATATATATATATATATATATATATATATATATATATATATATATGTGCATATAGTTTATATATGCTACATATACATATATACATATATACACACATATATATCTAAGTAGATATATGTATATGTATATATATATGTGTGTGTGTGTTTATGTATATATATATATATTTATATATACATGTGTGCACACATTCATGCAAAGACACCCACTCAGTTGCTTGTATGTAGATATGTATGTTTGTATGTATATCTGAGTTTTGCTGGTGTGTGTGAGAGCAATGGGCATGTGCATGTATGGAGGTGTGGTATGTGTGCATGCACTGCTAATTATTCTTGGGAAACTTAAATATTCTGTGATTTAAACAAGTGCAATCAACAGAAATATAAAAACAACTGAAAAACATTAAATTATATTGTTTATTTGGTTTTGATTAGTTTCATTATCTGAGAATATTCTACTTTTTGTAAGTTTATTATTATCATTATTATTATTATTATTATTATTATTATTATTATTGTCGCCATCGTCGTCGTTGTAGTTGTTGTTGTTGTTGTTGTTGTTGTTGTTATTATTTTAATTTTATTTTGTTACTGATTTCACCTATTAGATGAGATCAACCAGAAACTTCAGATGTCAGATTTTATTTGTTTGTTGTTGTTGTTTAGTCCTTTAGTCAGGTTTGATGAAGAAGACCTACAATCAAAGGAGTTCCAGCCATGACCATCCTGCATTTTTGTATATCTAGGACTACTCTACTCAATTGAAGACTTCAATTTGTATCATCGGTGGCTATCTCAGTGTCAACAACGTTTCACCCACTAGCTTGTGTACTTTACCTGAGTGGGACAGTGACGACTAGATTATTAGTCTTATATCTGGAAGGGCTCCATCTTTGGCATCTTTTTAACCACAGCCACTTTGAGCTGGTTTTATTGGCTATGGCTTTCTTCATTTGCTTGGATTTCAGACCAGTCTTGTGTAGGGAATGGTGTACTAATCTAACTGGAAAGCCATGAGAACCAGACAGAAAAATATGGATCAACCAGAGCAATTTGAGTCCTGTGTGGGGTTCCATCAGCAACTGAACATCCTCCTTAACAGTTTACAGAAACACTAATTATGAAATACCTATTTCTAAAGGCTTAAATAAATCATATAGACCAGTTTTCTTACTTAACTCTCACTTGGCATCTAACTTGATGAATAAATTATTTGTGTGTTAATAATATTTTGCGTCAGAACTATACTGTACTTCAGAATATATCAATAGATTTTAAACCCACAATACTGTATGTATAAACAGCTGAGAGAACCTTGTCCATATATACAATATGTTTTAGATAAAGTAAAAAGAGAAATCAGTTGAACTAGTTTCAACCCTACTTTTTTTCTTTTTGAACATTAGAGTGTTATCTTGGACAAGTGACCATGTTGTGATTCCTTTGTTGACCTGTTTAGTTGGTGAGTTGGTTGTTGATTGTTGAATGTAATTAATGATTCTTGTATGAGCATAATACACACAAATGAGGGGCTTGGTTGGAAAACCGTCACACCTCATGACTTCCCATCGAAGTAAAAGTCACTGCAAAGTCGACAAAGCACACCACGGCGGCCTGTTGATAGCACCGGTGTTGTTCCAGGACTCAGCGTAGGGTGAAAATCTGATCATGCAGCCTCTTCCTCCTTAAAAACTGCATTGGTTTGGCTGGGTTCTTTTGTCTTGAAAGCATTTTAGGAGAATTATGAAGACCTATGATGCAACATCAGTAAGGTTTATGCCCCAATGGTTACTGCAAACATGCCTCTCACCTTTCTTGTAAAATGGCAAAATGATTGCGGCACTCCAGTCTTGTGGGATTTCTTTGGATTTCCAGATGTGCAATGGAGAGGATTCCAATTTCTTTACTGTTTGCCAAAGTTGGATCCTATTACCCACTCTTTTCATTTTCATCATTGATTGGATACTCAACCAAAGTCTAGATGGTCTCTCCAGGGCCAAGGCAGGATGTGGTTTTTGGTCACTGACTGTGTCTTTGCTGACGATGTTGCTATCCTAGGGGAGTCCTATGGTGACATCCAGCATGTTCTTGACGGGATAAACCTTTCTGTCACAAGAATTGGAACGAAGATCAACGCCTTGAAAATGAAGGTTCTCTCAGCCAACATACCCCCTCCCCCCTCCAATAATCACTATTCATCATTTTCTTTGACTGCGCATCTCAGACTGTGTTTCAAACTGACAACGTTATGCTCACTGTGGTCACTCATCTCTTGAGGGAAACTCTTCTGATGAGGAGACTATGGTGGTTTGGTCACACATTGCAGCACCCCCATGATGAACTCATGCCAAAGGCAATAGGACCAGATACTCCACTGGGTTAGTGTAAGTGGTGAGGTGGTCTGCTAAAAAGGTGGCTCACAACAGTCAAGACGGATATAGAGCTCATTTCCAGTCTTTGAGTCTTTCACATTCATCGTTGAAACTGGGAATGGTTGCAGCTCACTGCAGGATTGGTCACAGACAAAAGAGAGAAATTAAGCCAAGTCAAACTCTTGATGATTCTCATTCTACCCAAGTTACTCCTCCTGATCAAACTTTGATCAGGAGCAAAATGGTAACTATACTGACAACAGTAATACATCTACTTTAGATCTGTGAACCAAAAATTGTTCAGACTTCAGTTTATAGCATGTGTATAAGTATGCGTGTGTGTGTGTGTGTGTGCACGTGCGTGTGTGTGTGTGTAATTGTTTAAGTATGTATGTAAGAAAATCTGTGAGTGTGAGAGCATGTGTGCATAATTCTGTATGTAAGTGAATGTGTATATGAGTGTGTGTGAGTATGTGTGAATATGTGTATGTGAGATGGGTGCATGAGAATACGTGTGTGTGTGTGATGTGTATAATTGTTTGAGTATCTAAATAGTGAATGTATATGTAAATATGCCTGCATGTGTGTGAATATGTGTGTGTATGTGCACATGTAAACAATAGTGTATGTATGTGTGGGTGAGTATGCGTGCGTGTGTGTGAGTGTATGTGTCAGTGTGTGCAGATGTGTATCTATGTGTATTAGTGCCCATTTATAAGTATGTGTGAGTGTGTGCAAGTGCATGAGTGTGCTTGAGTGGGAGCTAGCATATGAGTGTGTATGTATTAGCGAATGAATGTGTGGGAGTTAATGTCTACTTGTATATGTGTCAGTGAGAGTATGCATGAATGTGTTAGTGTGAATATGTTAGGGCATGAGTGTGAGAGTATGTGAATGTGCACAAATGGTTATGCAGAAGGTCTTTTTGATAAAGAGTATTATAGCTAATTGACCTAATTTCAGTGTATTATTAGGATATATACTATTGACCCAATTATGGTTGTTGTTGTTATTTAGTCCCAGGTCATCTCTGATCAAGTAGGCTCATGATCAAAAACATATATTTGTGACTACGTAAACATGTATAACCATACAGCCATACACACTCACACATTTATGAAGGTATAGATTGATATATATATATATATATATATATATATATATATATATATATATATGTATATATATATGTGCGTGTGTGTGTATGTGTGTATATATATATATATATATATATATATATGTATATGTATGTATGTACACATATAAATATATAGATATATATATATACACACATATAAATATATAAATATATATGTACACATAAATATATATAGTACATACATATATATAGAGAGAGGGATAGATGGATTGATAGATAATGAGAAAGAAAAAGATAGAAAAAGAGAGAAAGATAATTGGACAGATAGAGAGGTAGATAGACAGATGGATATATATTGAAGGAAACCGAGTATGTGAAAGAACATGAAATAGCGTGGGTGCAGACATAAATACTGACATATTTCAGGTATGACCATCTTGGCTTTTTAGAGCTACGTAGGAGGAAATTATTAAATGTGTCTTTTCCCATTAAGATAGTTGGTTGAAAGTTGAGGGAGATTTGGCTGTTATTCCATATGACTGTTATTCCATGTGATGTTGGCTTGAGACTACATTAGAAGACACTTGCCCAGTGTGCTACACAGTGGGACTGAACCTGGAACCATGTGGTTGGGAAGCAAGCTTCTTACTACACCACTTTTGCATTTCATGGGATCTTCTATACAGACTGTGGCCATGCTGGAGCACCGCTTTTAGTCAAGCAAATCAACCCCAGGACTTATTCTTTGGAGCAAATATATATATATATATATATATATATATATATATATATATTTATATTTATGTATGTATGTATGTATGTATGTATGCATGCATGCAAGTTGTGTCCTTCGTTTCCAATCTTCCATGAAAACTGTGTTTGGTCAAGGGAAAGTATCACCTTACTTGGGATTAGTGAGAGAAAAGTCATCTGTCCATAGAAAATTTGCTTCAACAAATTCCATCCAACCCATGTGAGTATAGAAAAGTGGACATTAAAATGATGATGATTATGGTACAAACACACACACACACACACACACACATGAATACATGTAGTGAGTAATAATGGATGTTTGTTATACGGTTACAAACAATTTGTAAAATCAGTATTTACATTTATTCTTATTTAATAATACAGAATTATCATTTTTTTTTTCTTTTATGTAAAAATGGCAATTACATAAAAACAGGGGGATAAAAAGAAATAAAATCACACCAGAGTTAAAATGACAGCAACAAACAAACAACACCAACAATAATGAAACAGAAATGAGACTAAGAAGTATTAGGTGTTTCACGAACATCATTTTACCTGAAAATTTGATCAAAAACAGTTGAAATATATTAGAAAAAATCAAAAATAATAAAAAGCATTTTTTTTTAAATGTCTGAATCTTCCAGACATTATTGAAAAAAAGATGCAGGGGGGAAAATGAAGAAAATAAAACATTTTTTGCCATAGTTTTATTGAAAAATGTTTTATTTTTTTAAAAAACATACTTTGTTTGAATTGTTCATGTTTTTATGTATGTGATTATACACATATTATGTGTGTGTGTATGTACGTGTGTGTGTGTTTGCATGTGTGTGTATGCGTGTGTGTGTGCGTGTGTTTGTATCTGTGTGTGTGTTTTATGCGTGTGAGATATGTTATTTAAATTTCAGTACATTTAAGTTCTTAGGCACAAAATTGTATCTTTCAAAATAATTAAATAAACTGATGTAAAAACCTAACGGGAAATGAAACAGCTTTGTAAACCCATGGCAGACATGAACATTAGGAAGTAACAAAATAGTTTCTCTATTGTTTTCTACTGAACTCAGTGAACTTGTGGGCAAATTATCAACTTGTTGATCGTGTCATTTGTTGAGAAGAATTTAGTTTGGAATATGTCAGAATTTGTTCAATTTTCTGTATTAAACTGAAATTTTTTCTCAGTTTTTTTTTATCAGCTTCTTTATATAATTTTAGTGGGTATAAATACTTTTGTATGTTTTTAGGAATATTTATTTCAGTAAGTTAATCTCACTAGGCTATATTTTCCTATTACAATTTTTAAGTGGCCTTGTGCTTACCCAAAATGAATCAATATTACAATTCTAAGAATAGATTCTTCTCTCTTTTCCAAAGAAACAAAGAGGGACCAAAATACTTTTTTTTTTTTACCAAAGTAGGCTGCTGAGTAATTTTTCTACACTTAATTTTTTGATTTTCTAAATGTACTGATTTATTTGATTTCATTTTTTTTTGTGTGTGTGTTTTAATTATTTAATCAGAAAAAACTTTCTTGTATTCCAATTTTTTAAAAATCAAATTTGAGGCATCAAAATGTTTAACCTCTAGCATGTAAATGAATTACTGAAATCAAATGTTTATTCACATACATACATACATACACACACACACACACACACACACACACACACACACACACACACACATACATACATACATACATATGCACATATCTATATATACACACATATGCACACACATATAGGGTCACATAGTTATATGAACAATATGTATATGTATGTCTGTGTTCTTGTTTATTTGAAGTTATTGATTAAAATCCTTTTATAAATTTCTTATTTGTAAACTCTAAATTTGTAAGCAGTTCTCTCCAATCTTCTAGTCATTTGCATGGCAATAACATCTTTTTTGCTGGTTGTTTTATACACATGGACATATTTTCCTTGTATGGTTATTGTGCATGTAATTCATATAATGGAGCTAATGCATGTCCAGAAAACTGATAGTGATGATGATGATGACGACAGCAATGATGTCAACAATAATGATGATGACGATGATGACGATAACAATGAGGACGATGATGAGACTGATGATGATATATCTACTGTAGCCACTACAGTTTGAATTAGTAAAAATTATAGACAATATTATACAGCCACATTAAGTAATCATTTCATTATTTGACATGTAGAACTGTATTGGATCTGTATTGTATGATAAAATAATGAAGTTAAAACGGGAAAAATTCACTCAACCATCAGTGGGTAAGGATTTATTAACGATGTGATTAATAAAGAAATCATTATTATTATTATTATTATTATTATTATTATTATTATTATTGTTATTATACACACAACAGATTAGAATGTTGGAAAAGAAACATTCCTAACATCGGGCTACAACAAGTAACCTTAGATGCTAAGAACCCTATTAAGTATCCTAGCCTGTCCCTAATAACACTGTTTTCTGAAGCTGTACTGAACTGGGTTTTATGCCTATTTCCTTTATCCGTCTGTTCAAATCTTTAGGGATAGTTCCTAATGCACCTATAACTACTCTTTATCTATTACTGTTTATCTACTACTACTACTACTACTACTACTACTACTACTACTAATAATAATAATAATAATAATAATAATATTACTGCTGCTGCTGCTGCTACTAAATCAGGTCTTCTCGCTTTTATTACTCTGTCAGTCTGAATGTTGAAGTCCCACAACATCTTACATTTCTTACTGTCTAGTACTTTACTAGGTTCATGTTCATTCCATTTATCAGTATTGTCAAATCCTAGCTTTCTACATAACTCCCAGTGGATTACTCTCCGTAGGTTGCCATGTCTTTTCTTGTATTCTTTCTGTGCCAGCATACTACATTCACTTACTATATGAATAACACTTTCCTCTTTTCATTTGCATAACCTAAACTGAGAATCTACTTGGTTTTTGTCTATCTTGGCTTTTATCTAATAAGTCCTTAATGCTTGATCTTGTGCTGCTACCAATGAACTTTCTGACTCCCTTTTTAGCCTTCCTTTCTGTAACCATAACCATGTCTCACTACTACTATTTGCTGCAACTATCTTTGAGAATCTACCATGCAAAGCCTTCTCCTGTCAGTCAGATAACTTCTGTTCTTTTTTCTGGTTCTTAACTTTGCTTGTTTTTTGGTTTCTCTATATCTTGCTGTGATTCTAGCAGCTTTTAATAAACTTTCTTCATTATTATATACAAAGGAGTCTATATCTACTCTAGCTAGCTCCACACAGTCTTCTACTGATATTAACCCTCTTCCACCTTCCTTTATAGGTAAGTATAATCTTGCTACTCTTGCCCTTGGGTGGAGTCCTCCATTCATATTGAATTCCTTCCTAGTTCTTATGTCTCGCTTTAATAATTCAGTTTTTGCCCAATCTACAAAAGCAGTTGAGTATCTAAGTAATGGTACTGCCCAAGTATTTACAACCCTCACTAGATTCAGACCATTTAACTTTGACTAGTAGTAGTAGTAGTAGTAGTAGTAGTAGTAGTAGTAGTGGTAGTAGTAGTAGCGGTAGTAGTAGTGGTAGTAGTAGTAGCGGTAGTAGTAGTGGTAGTAGTAGTAGTGGTAGTAGTAGTAGTGGTAGTAGTAGTAGTGGTAGTAGTAGTGGTAGTAGTAGTGGTAGCAGTAGTGGTAGCAGTAGTAGTAGTAGTAGTAGTAGTAGTAGTGGTAGTAGTAGTGGTAGTTGTAGTAGTAGTAGTAGCAGTGGTGGTGGTTTTATAGCTGATTATTATGATATACATACATACATACGAAAGAGCATTTATCCATTTTTATAATAATTATAAAACTCAAATGATCAATTCAGAATTTTACTTGAAGTAAGCCATGGACTAAATTTAATGAAAGTTTAATTTTCAAATTTAAAAGTAACATCAAGATATTAACAAAACTATCCTAAACTACCATATCAAATTCCTTTGTTTTATTATTTTGTCGGCTGTCATATATGATCATTACATCTTTTCTTATGCCTATTTTATTGCTTACTATTTCAACATCCTTTTATAAATCTGCATGATATCATTCTTTAATCAGCATTATTCATTTGTGAGTGATATGAGTTGAACTTGCTATCACAGATGATTGGCTGCTAGACTCCAGGTTTTACATACTTGTTAGTGCTACAAGTAAATTGTTCTCTCTTTCTGTTCTTGCCTCATGCTTGTATTGGTCAGATGGAATTTGCTGATAGATTTTTTTGTGTGGCTGGGTGCCTTTCTAGTCACCAACCCTCACTTGTTTCCAAGCAAGGTAATCTTTCCCAATGGTCAGACATGTGTGTAATGGCAGGAGACTGGTTTACTACCATGACATGATGTCAAGACAAAGGTGAGCGTGCACACACACACACACACACACACACACACACACACACACACATTTCTATTTCTACTTCTAGTCCCTTAACCCCATGAGGCACTGCAGCCATGCAGCATATTTTGGGCAAGAAAGCCTGATGGAGCCCATCCTTCTCTAGAATAAACTCATTTTTACAGCTGAGTGGACTGGAGCAACGTGAAATGAAGTGTTTTTCTCAAGAACATAATGCATCGCCTGGTCCAAGAATTGAAACCACAATCTTTCAGTTGTGAGTCCAACACTCAAACCATTAAGCCACGTGCATCCAACACACGCATACACACACATATGCACACATATATAAATGAGTTTCCTTCAGTTTCCATCAACCAGATCGTCTCACATGGTTTTGGTCAGCCTGGGGCGATAGTAGAAGATATTTTGCCCAAGGCACTATGAAATGGAACTGAACCCAGAACCATTTGGTTAGGAGGCAATATTCTTAACCACATAGCCACCCCTGTACCTTTGTTGTTAATTAAGTAGTAGAACCAAGGAAGTTTCAGTGCCTTGCTGGGCAAATGATAATTTTTAAACTGACAGAAAGTGAAAAATTTAGGAGAAGGGGTTAGTTGATTAAATTGATTCCAGTACATGACAGGCACTTTATCACAGTCCCTTGGTAGTATTTGAACTCAGAACATTAAAAAAAAAACCCTAAGTAAACCAAACTAGGTATTTTATGTTTCTAAAGATTTTACCAATCTATTGTCCTCTTTCTAGAACACTTAATAATGTCAATTATATGGTATACATTTATGCTTCTTCAACTGAATTGCTCATATTTTTTGTGTCCATCAAGTCCACCAAGGACCAGCAGTCTCTGTGGTTTCTTTTAAAGTAGACCGACACAACAGCACTTAAAGAGTATTAGTAATGATTTTCTTTTCTCTTTTTTTTATACAAAAGCTCAATATTTTGAGAGTGAGGAGAAACAAGAGATGGTGATATTCAGACTTCTCTTCAGGTCATTAGTAACATAAGTGAATTCAAATGGCATATCTAGAAACAAAAACCATGTCATGAACTAATTAATAAATACTGATCTCTCATCACCTAATAGATTATCAATTAATTCACCTCAGGTCTTTAAGTTCACAAGCTCAACACTTATGAAATAACCCTTAAAAAAGTTTACATACATTATAATAATATTATTATTACAGAATCAATGAGCTTTATAGACTGCTGTTATTAATTCAAGTTTCAACGCTATTCTTCAGGTATGATTTATGAGTAATTTCTTCTTTCTACTTATTGATTTATTTCTATGAAAGCTTGTTTTAAAAATTAGACTTTTGTTAGGTTTTAGAATTTCCATAATTAATTTATTTCACATTATCTTTTTGCAGTATTTCAAATATTTAATGTTGGTGTAAATATACATCTTGACTCAATATACCATCAATAATAGTTCATTAACAGGCTTTCTGTTCATACTAAGAATCTCTGCTGCAGTTTATACTACTTGTCAAAGTGGCTAATTATCACAATGTTTATTATCTAGTCTGTTAGCTTTTGAGCCACACAATAAATTTTAAACCAATTTCCAAACAGTGTCAATAATATCTTTGTAAAGTAAAGAATTAATCTGAGATTTTCAGTGTTTTCTTCCAGATTTTAAGTAGAGATGAATGTTTAGAATTAATCTGAAAATATGTTTAGAAAGATCGAAATTAATTTGAATACTGTAATTAGTACAAATAAATGAAAATGTGTTGATTATTCAACAAAAAATGCTTAATCTTCGTAAACTTATGACTGACCAAAACTAATTTTGAACAACAATACTTATTACAGGTACGACATTTGGAAACTTTGATTCCAAAGGTTTTCTTAATTCAGACTATTTTCTGAACAGGAGTGGTCACCTTGTGTACACACTCTAAATTAAACAAATGTTAAAGTTACTTAAATAATTAAATGAAATAAAGGTACCTGTACAACAGTGTTTCTCAACCCTTTTTTTTTTCATCTATGAAGCCCTTTGATTCTTATTTTACTCCAGCAGACCCTCATAGCCATTCAATGTTTAAAAAGTCCTATTATATTTTTATAATTAAATATTGTTAGGATGTGTATACAAAAGAATTGTTAAAATATTTTGTGTATTATAGAAGCATATCGAATTTATTGACAATAAATTTTAGCAGCAAAATCTTATATCGACCCCTAAAGGCTGTATGGGCCCTGGTTGAGAACTACTGTTGTGCAGTAATATAAATAATACAGGTTTATTAATCCTGCACTGTGCAAGGTGCCAGTAAGCTAATCTGGCAATCACAGGAGTTTGGGGTTCTTGCTTGTAAATTAGTGTAGATTATGAAAGATTCCAGATTGTCTGTGCCCAGAAAGTTGGTGTTGTACCTATATATATATTTCACCTTTTCTTTTCACTTTTAATAACTTACCCAGAAGAGGAAATGGTGTGTCCACAATCTTTTTATCAGGGTCTCTGTGACTGGTGGAAGAAAGGTGGAAAGTGACCTGTCCTAAATACTTGCTAAAAGCACACAAATGCCAACTGGTGGTAAACCAGATGACAAAATGAGTCTACCAATGAAAAACAGAAATATTTCTTCTGACAGTTTTTTTGTCAACCAAATATCCTTCAAAAAGCTTTGATATTAATCTGAATCCACTGTAAAAAAAACATTTCCTACACACAAAATAATGGTGGCTGTGTAGTAAGAAGCTTGCTTTCCAACCACATAGTTCCATGTTCAGTCACATTGCATGGCACCTTGGGCAAGTGTCTTCTACCCCAGCCTCAGGCTGACCAAAGCCTTGTGAACTGATTTGGTAGATGGAAACTGAAAAGAGCCTGTCATATATGAATAACTGTGTGTGTCTCTTTGTGTTTGTGTCTGTGTTTGGTTTGTACCTATCACTGCTTGACAACCGGTGTTGGCATGTTTACATCCTTGTAACTTAGCTGTTCCGTAAAAAGATACCATTAGGATAAGTATGAGGCTTAAAAAACAGTACTGGGGTTGATTCAGCCAACTAAAATTCTTCTAGGTGGTGCCCCAGTATGGCCATTGACAAATGACTGAGCAAGTAAAAAAAAGGCTTACTGAATTTCTAAATGAAAAAATTGCCAAGGAAATAAAAACACAAAATAAGCCTTAGCCTTATTTTGTTAAAATGTTTTGATTTGTATTTTTTTTTATGCCTTTTATTTATTTATCTATTTTCCTGTTTCATCATTGATGCATCATCATTTTATGCTTGCTTTTCACATTGTCATCAATTGCTTGAGTCATCATGGCCATATCACTAAATATGAAAGACTAAGTTGTATCATCTTTCAGAATGTATTCAATGTCTAGTACATAACTAACAATTCACTTGTTACTTGACATTGCAGTCCATGTTTTTATTTGGAATAAATGCCATCCTAAGATCAAAGAATCATGTCTTTATATGTTTCATTTTAGCTTGGTTTCTTTGAGGTCTTTTCTCTCACCAACTACTTTACAGAGTATACTAAGTACAATGTGCACTGGAGAGGTTGTGATGTCCTCAACAAGACTAAAAGCTCATCTTCACCCCATGTCTCTGGTTTTCCAACTATTTCACAGAACACAATTGGTACATGTTATCATGGTACCTGCAGTAATGAGATTGACTTGCACCCTGTAAGAGTAAATCTTCTTCACTTACTAGTGTAGTTAGAGTGTGAGCTGCCCTGGGTGGCCCTTCATTTCTCCACCCCAAAACCCACATAAAAATTACATATTGCCTCTGCAGCAGACCCAAAAGTGGTGCTGCCTAGGGTGGACCACCCCACTCTAGCTACGCTGGTATTTTCACCACTCTCTGTTGTGTTTATTCACTGAGGGCAGCCTGACCAAGAAGATGAGCAAAAGAAAGAGTGATGACAAGAAGAACCAGAATGGTTGGGTGAAGGGAATATTGATATGGTGGGTGAGGGGATGATTGAAGAAAAGAGAGATGGTGATAGATATTAATAAACTAATTTCTGACAGAAAAATGAAGTTTTAAAAATGTTTAGCATAAAATAAAAACATTTGCTGGTTTTAAATTTGGTATAAAGATACATTTCAGGTGATTATCATTAACTTAAAAATGTAATAAACATGACATGAAATACCAGCAGTTATGTGTGAAAGATTTATGTGAGTAAAATTATATCAGTAAGCTAAATGGGACAAAATGTTCTTGTTAAGTAGCTCCAGTTAGCTTCACTAGTAATTCAACAATATCTTCTTATACATCAAACAAGCCAAGCTTTAACCAATATTGTACACAAGCTGTGTTTTAGTTGAGTGGACTGTATGCTTTGTAAATTAGTTAGGAATGACAGTAAGTATATATGAGTATATATATGAGTATATATGTTTGTGTATGTTGTAAAATAATCTAAGATCTTCAGAAAGGTTAGGTTTATGATTTCAGAGGTCGCATTGACACTAAAAGTGATACATTTAAATAATATCATCTTCCAACTGTATTTAGTTCCTAGTATTTATCTAAATACTAAACTTTTTATTTGTCCCTAACAACATTAACAATTTATCATATGTGCTTTATTTTTTCATGCTGGCATGGGTTAGTATATCATCAAAAGCAGCTGATCATTTTGGTCTTTTGACATCTTGTGTGTGAAGTAACATCACCAACTCTTCTTGCATCACTCTTAGATTCCCTCTTCTACAAGTACTTTCCACTAATAGCAAACAGTTTTCGTTTTGCACTACATGTCCATAACTGTCCAGTCATTTCTTCTATACACTTCTGCCTTTGGATCAAGCTTACTTTATTTCACTTCAGCCTCCACTCACGTTTTTACTGCTTTATAACAAACCTGCTTTTCAGTGGTACTCTGTTTTCTTATTTGTAACTACTACTCATATGTTCATATCAATGAAGCATAATATTGGTTTCAAATTTTGGCACAAAGTCAACAGTTTTGTGGGAGGGATTAAGTCGAGTACATCAACCCAAGTCTGCAACCATTATTCCTTTTATTGACCCCAAAGGGATGAAAGGCAAAATCAACCTCAGCAGAATTTGAACTCAGAACAGAGACGAGCAAAGTGTCACTAAGTATCTTACCCGACATGCTAATGGATCTGCCAGCTCACTGCGTTCTTAGCCAGAAGATTATTGTTGAAGATGTTAAACTCCTGTAGTTTTATAAAACACATTTATTACTTTCATCAGGTAATGAAACTGGTTCCCCCTCTTGTATTTTAAAATTCATGCTGCAGAAACAGTGAGACTTAAAACTGTTTCTCTCAAGTTAGCAACAAACAACAATTTGTTAATGATAAGTAAAGAGAATATAAAATTTCACATACATGTAAAGTGAATGTAAATTTGAATGCATTTGGGGTATAGCAGAAATATTTTTTTGAATATGCCAAAATTTCTCATAAAAATCTTATCTAGTGCCAACATCTTTACTCTAAATCCATACCCGTATGCATTTAAATTTATGAGAAGAAATTAAAGAGAAGTGTTCAATAGCATAGTTCAATAATATATTTTATTTGATAGTAAAACACAATAGTATATGTATTTTGATGGCAAAGTACAATAATGCTTTCCTTCTGTCTCAATACTGTATATTGCGATTATACTGTTGGTTTTATGTAGTATAAATATCGTTAATTATTTTAAAGCAACATGAGTAGTAAAAATAATCAACATCAGCAACAGCCATAACATTAAAACACACCCAAAGGAGAGATGAATTTGGCACATTTGGCAAAAATCTTGTTACTGATATTTGCTATTTCAGTGCTTAATGCTATGCAAGTGAAATCTCACCTAGTTGACTGAAACTCTTATTCCTCTGGGTGATAATAAAATCTCTAACAGTCTTTATAACTATCATGTACAAGTCTGGCAATCTATTCTAGTGAGGGAGATAGATGATGTCTCTTAACAAACTTAACTCTGAGAAAGCGGAGTGAAAGCATCTTTCTCTTTGAATCACTTTAGTTCAGCATGATTTTGAAAAATTTATTAAAAGATTTTTATTAATGATATTTCTGTTAATGGCTGAAAAATGCTGGGCATAATTTTTTATTTTATTTTAATAAAGGAGGACAGTGCTTTGACATGGCTACAGCCTACTGGATGGAGCAAGTCAAAGACTAAAAGAAAATATATGATTAATGGTTTCAAATAATACCAAAGTGGTACATTCTCAAAATGGTTCCTTTTTTTTTCGAGTGGTGTGTGTTTTAGTTTCCTTCTCTTCCAAGTGTATGAGAATAGATAAATAGACAGATTGTTAGGCAGATAGATAGTTAGATAGATAGATAGAGATAGATAGATAGATAGATAGAGAGTGAGAGTGAGATACAACTAAATAGATAGACCTGTATTTAGATAAATAGAGACAGGTAGATCGATAGACATATATATATATATATATATATATATATATATATATATATATATATATTATATAGACTGATATATATATATATATATATATATATATATATATTATATAGACTGATATATATATATATATATATATATATATATATAGTGAGAGAGAGAGAGAGAGAAAGTGAGAACCAAGTTTATCGAACAAGACTAATCAAGATTATTTTTAATTTGTTCACATAACAATGTTTCTCTGTCATTGCCAGTCTCATTATAATCACAATCATCATTATAATCACGCATGATTAGTGTCATTGGCATTAATGTCATCATCGCTACCGGACCACCCTCCCCCCCCCCCCACCATTATTATCTGTATTGATTTACTCTAGCTGGCTGTATCTATTATTAGTTGATTGCCCTATTTTCATCTCCTCAATGATTTTTTTTTTGTAGCGGACAGCCAGGCAATGGCAAGTGAAAATTTATACCTATCAAGTAGAGATCAACAAGATATAAAAGCAGGAACCTTATCATTAGAATCAGTTGTTTTTAAGTGCCAAAACAAATCATGCTAAACACAGTAATATAGGGGTTTTGGATCATTAACCATATCTTTTGTTTTTCAGTCTGCAATAAGCTTTGAATTGTCTATGTTCTTACGATCTTCAGATGTCTTATCTATTACTAAAGGAATATGTTTCTTAGAACCAGGTTCAAACTCAAAAACTTTATTTCTAATACAAGTAATACAGTGTTTTGATACTCTAATCCAGTGGGTCTTAACCTGGGCTAACAATGACTCTTCAGGATCATTGTGAGCTTACAAGGGGGGTTGGGAGAGGCAACTTTCAAGGATGTACTACAGGGGTGGGCACTGGGTGTTCAGAAGAATGTCTTGATTTTTTTTGTTCTTTTATTCTTTTATTCTTTCATTTGACTGAGGCCATGCTGGAACACCACCTTGAAGGGTTTTTTAGCTGAAGAAATCGACCCCAGCACTTATTCTATTGGTCTCTTTTGCCAAACCGCTAAGTCATGGGGACATAAACACACCAACATCGGTTGTCAAGTGATGAGGTGGGGACACACATAGATATATATATACATACATATGTATATATATATATATATATATATATATATATATATATATATATATATATTGTTGTATTTGGGGATGGTCATGTTGCCAGTTTAGCCAATGAAAACATACGCACTATATATTTGGTGTTAATTTGCTTCAGCTTTATTTTACATTAATCGTATTTTGGCCAGAGTTCTTTCGTCACACTTCTGTGGCCTCATCGGTGGTCTTTTGCTTTCTTTGCTTTGAGGCACCATCTTGAAGAATTTTTAGTCGAATGAATCGACGCCACAACTTTTTTTTTTTTCAAGCCTGATACTTATTCTGTTGGTCTCTTTTGCTGAACTGCTAAGTGACAAGAATGTAACACACCAGCACCAGTTGTCAAGTGGTGGTGGTGGGACAAACACAGACACACACCAAGACACACACACACACACACACAGACACAAATATATGTATAAACATATACAACGGGCTTCTTTCAATTTCCATCTACCAAATCCACTCACAAGGCTTTGGTCAGCCTGAGGCTACAGCTGAAGACACTTGTCTAAGGTGCCAAGCAGTGGGAGTGAACCTGAAACCATGTGGTCGGGAAGAAATAAGCTTCTTACCACACAGCCAAGCCTGCACCTATATATATTTATTTTTTACATATTCCATGCTGTACTGGTACTTTAGTCATTATTAAACCATTTATCTAGATGTGTGTATTCTGGTAGTGCTTAGTGAGCTGCAATCTGACTAAAGAAGGTAAAATACATTACAAATCTTGAACTCACTCAATAATATAATCATAGATCATAATGGAAGACTTATTTTTCTCTCTCCTTTTATGAAATATTGTGGTTATTGGTCTCTGATATCTGTACACACTTCATAGCTAGATGTGTTGTGATGCACCACAGCACAAATAGTGGCATAGTAAGAGCAATAGATTAACAATAATCCCTCTAGACCTTAAGGCCTCTGGGTAACTGTCAAGTGTGACCATGCTTTAAGGCAACATTTAATGGAAGAATGTGAAGGTGAATGGCTCAGTAGTTGGAGCATTGGGCTCACAATCATGAGGTAGTGAGTTTGATTCCCAAACCAGGCTATGTGTTGTGTGCTTGAGCAAGACATTTTATTTCAAATAGCATGGGCAAAGTTCAGAGAGCTCCTATCTCTGCTGGTGACAAAGGGCCTCTCGCTCAGAGTAAAATGTAGACTGTATGACGCATGTGTATGAACAGCCAGGCTACATGGCAGTGAAACATGGGCTGTGACTGCTGAGGACATGCATAAGCTTGCAAGGAATGAAGCTAGTATGCTCTGCTGGATGTGTAATATTAGTGTGCACACATGACAGAGTGTAAGCACCCTGAGAGAAAAGTTGGACATAAGAAGCATCAGATGTGGTGTGCAAGAGAGACAACTGTGCTGGCATGATCATGTGTTGCATATGGATGAGGACAGCTGTGTGAAAAAGTGTCACACCCTAGCAGTAGAGGGCACACTTGGAAGAGGTAGACCCAGAAAGACGTGGGATGAGGTGGTGAAGCACAACCTTCAACCGTTGGGCCTCACCAAGGTGATGACAAGTGACTGAGAACTTTGGGGATATGCTGTGCTTGAGAAGACCCAGCAAGCCAAGGGAGACCGTAACTGTGGCCTATGCCAGTGCAGCATAATCAGCCCATTTAAGAGTACTTTTCAATCATTGGGCAATAAACTGTGCTTACAAAGAACTGTTGAGTTAAGTGAAGTCATTGTCATGGCCAGTGACAGTACTGTCTGATTGGCTCCCATGCTGGTGGCACGTAAAAAGCACCATTTGAACATGGTCAATGCCAGTACCGTCTGACTGGACTCATGTAAAAAGAGTTTTGGAATAAGTCCTGCTTAGAGCAACTTCCTATTTTTTTACAAAAATTTCTTCAGATTTCTAAATTATCTTTTAAACTTTATTGTAATTGCTTTAAACAAGAAATTTACAAGTGTAGATACAAAAATATAGATAGATGTTTCTAAGTTTCACACCGAGTTGAAAAGATAGGCTTTAAATAAAATTAAATCAACGAAATGATTTTCCTTCACATAATGCACTTCTTACAGAAAGGCCTCACTTAAGTCTTCAGAAGATGGTAGGTTCCCTCACATTGGCTCTAGACCATGTGCTGCTGGTAAATTATCTTCTAGTTTTCACTGGAAAACTATCAGCCTGTCATTGCCTTGACATATATAGCAAGTAACTGCTACTCTTAAATAAATGTAATAGAAACAGTTCAGTTTAACTGTAAAACTATAATGGAACATACAATTTAATTAAACTTAATGGCATTCAGCTTGGATTAGATGTGTTACACATGCTACCATTTCTGGCATGAAAGAGTGAATATTCCAAAACATCAAGTAAATAGATATATTGAATTTTAAAGGTTTTATTTTGTTGTGAAACTTGGCAAGTTGCATAACAGAATATTTTTTTTTTATGGGATAGTCATTGTTTAGGCATACTTCTGCCTTGAATCAATAAGGTGAAAGCTGATGGCAGAATGTAAGCAATGTATAAATTTGGTGATAGTATTGAACAAAAGTTAATTGGAGCTTTCAAGAGTTTAAAACT